>NW_006159515.1:5157561-5203675 GCF_000334495.1 Tupaia belangeri chinensis | reverse complement strand
AAACACTCAAAAAAAAAAAAAAAAAAAAAAAAAACCCCTCCAAAAAAAAAAAAAAAAAACTGTCATTAGCTTGATCCTGAAATTGGTTATATTGGGGAACCAGCAGGTGGCATGGTGGTTAAAGGTGCTGGACTCCCACATGGCTTGCTTTCTCACTTTGTCTTTCTCTCTGTCTTTCTCTCTCTGGTCAAATTGAAAAAATATAATAATAAATAAATAATAAAATAATTTTTTAACAAAAGAAAAAGAAATTGGTTATATTGGTAAACTATTTTTGTTTGTTCATTTTTAGAGAGACTTTTGCTATAGGGCATGTACACTTGCAAGAGAGAGACAGAAAGAGAGAAATTACCCCTCAGGGGGGATGACCACACTGCAGTCCTTTCTCCTCCATTCTCCTCGTGGGATTTTGGGCACGCATGCAGACACGCCTGGCGTGAGCTCGAAGCCATCAGGTCCAGGACCTGAACCATGTTAACTATGTGGGAGTCCAGCAATGTAACCATTATGCCATCTGCTTATCCTGGTAAATGTTTTTTTTGTGAAAGCTGACCAGAAACACCAGAATAACCTAGGTTATTGGTTTAGTCCAAAGCTACAAATTTCTGTGGAAGGAAAATATTTGAATGTATAAGATTTAGTATGCCCAGGCCCGTTTGCTGTGGTGCAAGCAATAGGGCACTGCTGCATAGGGCCGGGGCCTCTGGGAGGCCAGGGTTCGGATCCTGCACCAACCTGCAGAGGTGGTGTGCTGTATCATATTCTTTAATTCCAGCTGAGATCCAGAAACAGAGGATCGGTATAAGTGAAAAGATGGAAAATATTAGAAAATATCCTTTTGAACAGGCACTTATTAAATTTTATGTGAAAATTAAAACTTTAAAAAGTGTCATTTGTACTTCCTAAAGAAGTTAATTTTTGGCTTATAGGCTTTAAGCTTAAAATGAGGATTAAAATTCTGTCCAAGTTTAAATTTTTCTACATTTTAAAAATGTTATGGTTTGACTCTTACATTGCCAGTTTTCTAACTTTTAAGTTCTGTTCCACAGTCAGAATTCCATGAAAGGGATACATTTTACATCTTCAACCATGTTGACATCAAGATACACTATCATGTTGTTGAAACTGGATCCATGGGAGCAAGACTAGTGGCTGCTAAACTTGAGCCAAAAAGGTAACTATACAAATTGATACAAAGTAAGTAAATAGAAGTGAAATTTAGACCCAAACAGTAAGTATTTTGGTCTCATATAACATATTCTTTAGTAAGTATTCTGGCATTTGAGAATCAATTTTATAAAAACTCCTTTAGCATGATTTGCTGCTAAGTTATGGACTGTCTAGAGAGTCATACAAACAGTGATTTTCCTGTCCTGGTGAGTTCCGGCCAAAGTGCCTCTTTGTTTTGTTTTTACTTTTTTTTGTTTGTTGTTATTTTTTTTTTTTCAAGAGAGATTTTTGCTATAGGGTGTGTGTGCTTGCTGAAGAGACAGAGACGGAGAGACAGAAGACAAGTCACCCCTCAGAGGGGTTGGCCATGCCGCACATCCCTTCTCCTCCATTCTCCTCTCTGGATGTTGGGCATGTACACACACCCAGCGTGAGTTTAAAGCCACCGGGTCTGGGACTCGAACCATAGTTGACTGTGTGGAAGCCCAGCAATGTAACCATTACACCATCTGCTGGTCCCCATTTTGTTTTTAATTGGAAGTTTTGACTGCTTTCCACTTGTCAGAGGGGCTGGAGAACAGGAATGGCTGGGGCAGCATCCCCTTCACAGTGTCTGGGAAGAGCAGTGCCTCAGGTGTTTGCCACGCTCCTCTGGCCAGAGGCCAAATGAGCTGATGGATGTTGTAACTCCTACAGGCTCCACTCCGTGTTAGACGCCAGTGAGTGACAGCTCACTAGAGCATCTCTCCAAGTCGTCGGACTTTTAGCATCGGTTCTTCATGAGAGCCTTTCGATGGGGTGTTCCGTTTTTTCCGTGCCTTTGCCCACCACTGAATTAGCTGTCTTCTCACGTCACTGGTGGCAAAGAAATGCGTAGGATGGCAGTTTCTAAAATTCCGTCAGTTTTTTCCTTTCTAAAAGATTTTTGCACTCACTAGAGAGAGACAGTCCCAGGGAAAGGGACAGTGAGAAATCACCCCACATTGTGATGATTGTGATAGCCACATCACAGTCCCCTCTTTTCCATTTTCCTCTTGAGGTTTTGGGCATGCATGCACACGCACCCCGCATGTTTTCAGGCCCCCGGGTCCAGACTTGAACTGCCCAGTCAGCCATGTGGGATCCAGTGTCTTCACCACTATGCTACCCTCTGGCCCCAAGTTTGTATTTTGTTTTGTTTTTTAAAGATTATGTAATGTTCTTTCTTTATGATGTTTTCAAAGCTCTGTTTATAATTTTGACTAATAATTTCGTACCTAGACCTATCACTAAGCCTATTATTTATTATGAAAGCAGCCATCCTGTAACTAGGACATTAATACTTTCACCCTGACTATAAGCAGCATTGTGAGATATGCACAGTCTCTAACCTTTACCACATTACCTTAAACTGTACTCTATCAGCATCTTGCCAAAATGTTTCTTTCCACAGCTTCAAACATACCCATATAGATAAACCAGACTGCACCGGACCCCCCATGGATATAAGTAACAAGGCTTCTGGGGAGATCCAAATTGCCTATACTTATTCAATTAGTTTCAAGGTGAGTTTGTTTTTATCTTTAGTATAACTCAGAAATTGATTTTAAACTTGTATACTTAAACTAATTAAAAATATTAATGATTAAGCTTCTCAAACAGATAAGCTGTTTGGGTTTTTGTGGGGGTTTTTGGGGGGTTTTTTTGAGAGCTTTAAAAAATTTTTTTTGAGTCATTTTTGCTATTGGGCACATGGATTCACCAGCGACAGAAAGCGAGAAATCAACCCATGGGGGCATGGCCAATCCACAATCCTCTCTCCTCTGCTCTCCTCTCGGGATCTTGGGCACGCACGCACATGCACCTGGCATGAGTTTAAGCTACCAGGTCTGGGACTCAGACTGCGGTCAACTACGTGGAAGTCCAGCAATTTAACCATTATGCCATCTGCTGGTCCCGATAAGCTGGTTTTTTAAAGAATTATTAGGGCTTTTTTTTTTTTCCCCCACCTTTTCAATGACTGAAACATAAAACATCTAAAACCGCAGCTTCTGGAAGAACCACTTATTCTTGCCTGTCTTGTACCTCTCATCGAACTTGACCTTTGCCTCCCACCGGGCCTTGTGTTTAAGAGCAGGATCTCTGAAGCCACCCTTGTTGACCACAGTTTTGTACAAGGGAATACCCACAGAGTACCTTGTGGGCCTGCAGTGATTGTGGTATAAACCTTCACAAAAGACTTGATCTTTGACCTCTTGGCGATTTTCTTCTTGCCCATGGCAGCTGTCACTTTGCAGGGGTAGCGGTCAATTCCAGCCACAAGAGCATGGCTGCAGGGTGGTCTGAGGTGCCATCATCAATGTTGTTCACGATGACGGCTTTGCACCCAGCACTCGCGTCCGGCCAGCGCCAGCACCACTTCCCGGGTTTCATGAACTTGCCCATTTCGACAGCAATTATCAGGGCAATTATTTAGTTTTATTTATTGTTATTATTTGTAAGACTTTGCTATAGGGCACAGGCACTCACCAGAGAGAGAGAGAGAGGAAGTGAGAGAGCAAGCCACCAGGTCAGGACACAAACCATGGTCAGCCTCCTGGGAGTCCAGTGTCTTCACCACCATGCCGTCTGCTGGCCCCAGATAACTATTAATAAGATGATGATTGGAGTAGTTTGTCAGTGTACCAGGTGACATGGTCACCCTTTAAACTGCCTTAATTTAAATGAAAAGACATAAGTTGCTGGAGCCTAGTTTAATGCTGAGCACAAAAGCTCCCTAGACGACGGGCCAGCAGGTGGTGAGGACAGGCCAGCAGGTGATGAGGACGTTAAGGCAGCTGGATCCCACGGGGCTGACTGTGAGTCCTGGATCCTGAACTGGGGGCTTGAAAATCAAGGGTGTGTGTGAGCATGTGCCCAAAAATCCTCAGGGGAGAATGGAGGAGAAGGGATTGTGGTGTGGCCATCCTCTTTGGGAGGTGATTTCTAAATATTTTCCCTCCTCTCTCTCTCTGGTGAGCACATATACCCTATAATAAAACTAAAAAAAAAAGGTACATATAAGACAAAAGGTAGAAAATAAGATATATGAGAATATCAAAGACATACAAAAAGCAGTGGGAAAAAACACTACCATTTTTTGAAATCACAATTTGAATATAAATTTAAATGGAAAGTTTCCTGCTGGTAGATTTTCCTTATTGTTTCTGTTAGAGGGTAGATTTTCTTAGGGAAGTAAAGGGTTCGTTTTCATTAAAGGTAAGGTTTCTGATAAGGAAAATAAAAGTTCATTGCCGTGAGAATCTTAGGGGCAATTTTCCACTTTTATTTTTGAAAACTTTTTTTTGACAATCCAATATAGTTGTAACATTTAATATCCCTTGGGGTTTAATTGTGCAGGTCTAGCGCAGGGAGCAGTATAGAAATGTTTCTACGTATTTAGAGCTCAGTGTGGGTGACAGCTGCCAGATGCCCAAGTGTGCCTGAGTGTGGCTGGTTAGCGTCCCATAGTCACCGAGTAAAGAATAAGTTATTCCGTTCAGTTATTTTTTGGGGAAACAAATGGCCCTAAATTTTGTCATCTAAAATAAATCTTTACTATTTATAGTTAAAGCAAGACTTAGTTACAACATTTTTCTTTTTTTGGAGAGGTTTTCGCTATAGGGCACTTGCGCTCGCCAGACAGACAGAGAGAAACAGAAAGCGAGAAATCACCCCCCAGGGGAGATGGCCACGCTGCAATCCCTTCTCCTCCATTCTCCTCTCGGGATCTTGGGCGCACACACACACATGCGCCTGGCATGAGTTTAAGCCACCGGGTCCGGGACGTGAACCATGGTCAACTACATGGGAGTCCAGCGACATAGCCATTACGCTGCTGGTCCCACAACATTTTTCTTTAAAGATTATTTATTAATTATTTTTTAAATTTGCTATAGGGCACACGCACTCACCAGAGAGAGTGAGAGAAAGAAAGAGGGAAAGTGAAACAACAAACCACTAGGTCCAAGACTCGAATTGCGGTCGACCCCGTGGGAGTCCAGTGCCTTAACCACCTTACTACCTGCTGGCCCCAACAATTTTTAAAATTTATTTATTGATTATATTTGCAGTAGGGTGCACACACTCACCAGAGAGAGACAGGCAGAGAGAAGAAAACGTGATAAAGCACCTCCCGGGGGATGACTCTGCTCCAGTCCATTCTCCTGTTAGGATTTTGGGCGTGCACGTGTACGTGCCCAGTGTGGTTTTCCAGTCACCGGGTCAGGGACTTGAACTGCATTGTCGGCCATGTGGAATGCAGCCACTTTAACCACCACACCACCTGGCTGGCTCTGAGGTGTATTTTTTTGAGGGAGAGAAAGACACACAGGAACCCTGGAGAAGCTCTTATCACACTACACTCCTCTCTGAAGTTCTGCAGCCAAGCTCATGGTACACCACAGGTCAGCCCAGAAACCAAACCCAGGCCCTTCCCATATGGCCCCAGTGTCATGCAGTGGTGGCCCATTGCCTGTGGCCCTGCAGCTGTGCCTTGCCTTAGCAAGGCTTTTAAAAACACAGATTTATGGGTACTGTTAGGAACGCTTATGTTCTGTTTCTGTTTATTTACTGTTGAACATCGTCCCACTATCTCCTAAACTGGAATAAATCTAAGACTTCCTGAACCTCGTGGCTAACCAGAGTCAGGGTGATTACAGATGGCAGCGGTCATCCCGCCGTGGCGGCACAGCAGGGAACACAGGGAAGGTGGGGGTTCCACTCCCAGGTGGGCCTGGACTTGCCAGGCCTGGACATGCCTGGCTAGCTGGGGAAGGCTGTGGGGAGGATTGCAGTGTGAGACACTGTTGATTGTGCTTGCCCGTCTGTCCGTCTCTCTCTCACAGATGAAAGAAATTGCAGTTGTTTCCCAAAGAGAGGACGAGCTGTGAATGGGATCTGGGGACTTTTCATGTGCTTTGGGAGCAGATGCTTAAGTCTTTTCCTTTCCCCTCTAGGAAGATAAAGATATCCGATGGGCTTCTAGATGGGACTACATCCTGGAGTCCATGCCGCACACCCACATTCAGTGGTTTAGGTAAGAGGACAGTCAGCCTTTTTGCTTTCTCCCTTGCTCCTTCGAACATCTCCTCGCTCTAAACGTGGGCCCTGGTCCTGCCTTTAAATCTCAGGTTGTGAGACAGGGCAGGCCACTCAGTTCCTGGGAGTCTGTTCCCTTATCTAGAAATACCTTCCTGATGGGATTGCTCTAAGGAATGTAAGAGTGCCGAGAAAACAAGCTGTTATTATGACTGTTTGTTTATTATTCTCTTCAAAGTCTGACTCCAGAGTTTTTCTAGAAGCCCGTTCATGGTGCCCTCACTTTCCTTTTCCTGCTTTGCTGACTACTCTCTTTTCACTCGCACTGACCTACTGTTTGGTCTTCGGTAAATCCTTCAGGGCTGTCCTCGGTTGATTCTCAAAGCTTGTGCGGCTGCGATTGGGCTCGGTAGTTACTTGATGTTGACTGTGGACAAAACAATTCCAGTTGTAAGCAGACTGTGAAGCTGTCCTGTTAGGTGTGTAAAGTTACACATTCACTATAGGAAGCGCGGAAGAGCACAGGTCGTCGCATTTGTTGGGATTTAGGTGGTTTAGTTTAAATTTTGATTAATGCCATTTTACCATTACTGAATAAGCAGTTAAAAAAGAGTCTAACTTGTGAAGATCAAGCTCTGGATTAATCACGATGTGCCTATTTTCACAGCATAATGAATTCCCTGGTCATCGTCCTCTTCCTGTCTGGAATGGTAGCTATGATCATGTTACGAACCCTGCATAAAGATATTGCCAGGTACAATCAGATGGATTCCACAGTAAGTGCAAATTTATTTCATTAGTTATTTATTTATTTAGAGATTTCTGCTATAGGGCATGGGCACTCTCGGGGACAGGAAGGGTGACCGCACTACAGTCCCTTCTCCATCCTCCTCTTGGGATTTTGGGCACACACGCACATGCACCCAGCTTGAGTTTGACACCACCAGGTCTGAGACTTACCTCGCAATTGGCCAGGGGGAGTCCAGCAACTTACATTGCTACACCCTCTGCTGGTCCCACACATTTTAACTAGTCTTTGGTCTGGCAAAGACCTGGTCTTTATTGTCGCTTTGTAAAAAGCTGGAATAATTACCTATAGAATCTGGTTTTAAAACGTTTTTCTCTGAAGTTATCTTGATTTCACATTTTCACATTAGAAAGCAGTACTTAAGAGTTGGTGTTCTCCAGGAATTTAGTCTCCACAGCACTTGGAGCTGAGCTGTGCAGACCCGTCTGTCAGTCGGTGGTGCAGGGTGGGTTGCAGGTACTCAGTGACACCTGTCATCACCACTCCGTCAGATTTTCCATCCCCAACATGCACCCAGTTTGTGAAATGATAAGTTGAATGGAGTAACTTCCAAGCAATTTTCATTCGTGTATTTAATTTTTTTTTTTTTAATAATTTTAACTGGGCCAGCCTCATAGTAAAGCCAGTTACGTAAGGTATATGGGAAGCTCGATCCTACATGGCAGATCATAGGTCGAGTCCCAGCCCTAGTGGCCTGAAAACTCACCAGGATTGTGTATGTGTGTGCCCAAAATTGTATGGGATGGGAAAGTGGAGGAAAAAGGATGCCAGGATCATGTGTGTGCACCCAAAATCCTGATGGGCTGGAGAAATGGGAGGAAAAAGGATTGTGGTGTGTTGCTGGTGTGTAGTTAGGCTCGCAGTGGTTGCATCTGTGCTGAAGATGTAAGACTTTCTTTTTCAGTGTTTCCTGTGATACAGCCTAGCAACTATCTGCATGGTGGCTACGTTATATTGGGCATTAAGTAATCTAGAGATGTTTTAAAATACAAGGAGGGGAGGGGTTGTCTGTACAGTGTTCGTGGAAAATGTGAATTATGAAAAGACTGCATGGATTTCAAAAGGTTTTTGCACCAAAATAAAACTTTACCGTAATTCCATCTTCCCATGAACTTTTTGAGTCCCCTTGTTTACAGAAACATATTTGTAGGCTGTATGTAAATACTGTGTCATTTTATACAAGGGACTTTCGTACACACGGCGGGGGGGTCCCTCAAACCAACCTCCCGCAGATACTGAAGACCAGCTGAGTATGCCCGGAGGTCAGGGCGCAGTGTGGATTGGGGACTGAGCTTACTGCGCTGGGGAAACACCAGTAACAGAGTTAATGCTATTTGCTTATTTTGGAGATAGACAAATAGAACGTGGAAAAGATGGATGTGATTCAAATTGCCCATGCCCAGCCATGATGGTACACAGTAATGTCACTGCTTTGGGGGCTAGAAGCCATGTGGGAGGCACAGGTTCGCTTCTCAAACCAGCCCGAACAGTCGCCATAGCTGGAATCCGACCTAACTGGGAGGCTGAGGCTGGAGGATCGTGACAGACTCTGTGAAAAAGACCCTCTGTCTCCCTCTTTTCTCTTCCTTCCCCCAGGTAAACTTTGACAAAGGAAACAATTAACTCACCAAGTTGAATCATAGAGCTTGGTGTAGAGTAGGACTCGCAGAGTCATATTGTTGTTTTGCTTTTGGTTTTGGTCTTTTTCAGAGGGTTTTGCCTGAGGGCTCACACGCTCGCAATAGAGACAGACAGTGAGAGGGAAAGTGATAATCACCCCCCAGGAAACATGACTTCACCGCAATCCCTTCTCCTTCATTCTCCTGGAATTTTGGACATGCACATATAGGTGCCTGGCATGATTTTCAAGCCATCAGGTCTGGGACTCGAAATATGTCCAGCCATGTGGGGGTCCGTCAATGTAACCACTCCACTACCTGCTGGTCCTAAAATCACATTGTTTCTGTAAAGTTTCTCCACAGTTTTCAAGGGTCTTAATATACAACCTTTCTTTAAAAACAGTTCAGACAGGGGACCAGCAGCTGGCAAGGGGACCAGCAGGTGGCGTGGTGGTTAAGGCGCTGGACACTCCCACATAGCCGACCAGGGTTCGAGTCCTTAATCTGGTGGCTTGCTTTCTCACTTCCTCTCTCACTCTCAACCTCTGTCTCTCTCTGGTTAAATTAAAAAATGAATGAATCAATGAAATAAATAATTATAAAAAAAATTATTGGGACCAGCAGTTCGCGTAATGGCTATGTCACTGGACTCCCACGTAGTCGACCGCGGTTCAAGTCCCGGACCCAGCGGCTTAAACTCATGCTGGGCGCGTGTGCATGCGTGCCCAGGATCCCAAGAGGAGAATGGAGGAGAAGGGATTGTGGCGTGGCCATCTCCCCTGGGGGGTGATTTCTCACTTTCTGTCTCTCTGTCTCTGTCTTTCTGGCGAGCGCACGTGCCCTATAGCAAAAACCTCTCCCAAAAAAAAGAAAGAAAAAAAAATTCTTAAAAAAAAAACAGTTCAGACAGAGAATGCTGTGTATATGTCAAGTTTCATTCTTCAAAATCGAAATAGATATTAACAAAAGTTTTCTTTTAAAGAATTATTTATTTAATTTTATTTATTCATTCATTTATTTTAATTTGACCAGAGAGACAGAGAGAGGAAAAGTGAGAAGGCAAGCCACCAGGTCCGGGACTTGAACCATGGTCAGCCATGTGGGAGTGTCCAGCACCTGAACCACCATGCTACCTGCTGGCCCCTAACAAAAGTTCTTTAAAATGCTTTTATATGACAGCAAGCAAACTGTCCCATTCTCTTGTTGACACCACATGATAATGCAGCTGATTTCGTCTTCTCTGTAGGAGGATGCCCAGGAAGAATTTGGCTGGAAACTAGTTCATGGTGATATATTCCGTCCTCCCAGGAAAGGGATGCTGCTGTCGGTCTTCCTAGGATCCGGGACACAGATTTTAATTATGACCTTTGTGACTCTGTGTAAGTGTTAAGAGAACATTAAAAAGTATGAAGTGGTTCTTTTTTAAGAATTTTAAGCTATAGGGTTTGTGCACTCACCAGAGAGAGAGAGAGAAACAAAGCAAGAAATCACCCCCCAGGGGAGATGGCCTCCCTGCAATCCCTTCTCCTCCATTCTCATCTCAGTATCTTGGGCACGCATTCACACACACCTGGAGTGAGCTCTAAGCCACCAGGTCTGGGACTCAAACCGTGGTCGACTACGTGGGAGTTCAGCAATAACCATCATGCCATCTGCCGGTCCTGAAAACACTTTTTTAAAATAACTGTTTGGAAACTATTTTCCTGTACAAGGTACCTTGACACATCATTTCCTAAGAGCCCATCAGCTCTCCATATCTGTGTGCTTTGGCTCTGAGGGGCCTGGTGAGGAGCCAGCTGCACTGAAAGGGGACTCAGTACTCCCTTCAGTCCTGTAGGGCCATGCCTCGTTGTAGCGCTGGCTGGCTAGAGAGGGGCAGGTCCTTAGAGACCAGTAGCCTGGAACTGGGTCCCTCTGGTTTGCTGTTCCACTCAGCCTTCAAGGGAGGGTGCAGTGGCCGGAGAGTCTCAGCTTCCCCTGAGGGAGGAGGGGAGGAGAGGAGGGAGTGGGGTGGGAAACGAGATCTTTCTGTCTCTTCTAACGGGGAGTGGATTGAGGTAGCGAGACCTTTCTGTCTCCAGCAGGAAGGAAGCTTGTCCTACACAAGAAGTCTCCTTTGTGTACCACAGATATCTTCAAAATTTCTATTAAGTTTTTTCCTATTAGGGCAATCCTTTTTTTTTTTTTTTTCCAAGTAGACCTGTCTTAGAGGTATTTAATAGTTATCGAGGTAGGCTGAGCCTACTCTCTGAAGATGTATTAATTTCTCTCTCTTTTTTTTTTTAATTTAGGTTTTTGCCGTAGGGCATGTGTGCTCGCTGGAGAGGAGGGAGACAGAGAGGGGACGAGTGACCAGTCATCCCCCAGGGGATGGCCACACAGTAACCCTTTCATCTTCATCCTTCTCTTGGGGTTTTGGGTGTGCACGAACACACGTCCAGCATGATTTTGAAGCCACTGGGTCCAGGACTGAAACCGCAGTCAGCCATGTGGAAGCCAGCCACTGTACCACCTGCAGGCCCGATACATTAACTCTACAGTCTCCTGGTTTTCCTAATTGAAAGAAAAAAGTTATGCATTTTACACTTTCTATATTCCTCCCCCCCCCCATTGATGCCTGCTACCGAAGAACAGTAACAAATGAATATTGCTGGAAGAATTCAGAAACAACTGACCTTTTATGTTTTTTTTTTTTTAATGAATGATTGTTCTTATGTTCAATTGTATGTTAAATACATAATGCTGTATTGGTTTCCTATTAGTAAAACTGTTGCAAATTTAATGATGGTGTTAGCTATGGAAACGCTTTGTAAGGACATTACCGCTGCAAGTGTCTGGCTCCTGAGGTCAGGAACCACCCCGTCTTACCCTCAGACTCCATGCGAAGGCTAAGGCTATAGCCATAACTTTCCATCTGCTAACAGCTGGCGGGGGGCTAGAATCTGTACGTGCACGACACTGAAGCAGGTCGGAGAGGGCAGGGTGCACACTTGGAGATACAGTCCTGCTTAAACTCTTACCAGGAGCTGCCCTCTGCCAGCCTGTGGTCCTTATTAGGGTCAGTGAGGAAGTGAACTTGGAGGGCATGGACATTTTAGGGTGCCTAGGGTAGAAAACAAGAGAGTTATTTTCCTGAAGTCCTGAATGTGAACGCTCTTCTTAAGGACAGTCCATTTCTTGGGCCTGGGAGGAGCAGGGGCTGCATCAGAGCAGAAAGCCTCATTGGTCTTCAAAAGCGACTGTGGGGAACCAGCAGTTAGCGTGATGGCTATGTTGCTGGACTCCCACGTAGTCGACCGTGGTTCGCATCCCGGACCCGGTGGCTTAAAACTCACGCCGGGCGCGTCTGCGTGCGTGCCCAAGATCCCGAGAGGAGAATGGAGGAGAAGGGATTGCGGCGTGACCATCCCCCCTCGGAGGTGATTTCTCGCTTTCTGTCTCTATGTCTCTCTCTGTCTGTCTGGCGAGCGCACGCGCCCTATAGCAACAACCTCTCCAAAAAAAAAAGTGACCGTGGACTATCCCTGCCAGTCGTGGCTGGTGCCGGTCAGAGGGAATGTGCGTGGTCATGTACGCTCTGGGGAAACGCGGGGGTTTCCTTGCTGCTGAGATGGGGAAGCTGCTGGAGCTCCTTTTGGTGATGTCTCATTGGCTGGGATTCTGAGCCCCCAGCTTAAAGGTGGGAACCCTGTGAATATAAGGTCGCATTTTCTTTCATTGGTGGGAAGGGCGGTGTAGGGAGAGCAGACAGAGCCAACCAGCTGAACAGCTTAGGGCCTGAGTTTCCCCTGGCGACCAAGCCCTCCAGTCATTTTCCAAAAAACTAACGGTACTATGAAATCTTCCCCCCCAATTTTTCTCTTCAATTATGTAAAGATTTTTTGCCCCCAGAGAACCCAGTATTTTTAAATGAAATAAAAGTGGGACTATTTCACAGTGGGAATGTTTTTATTCAATGCTGATTTTAAAGGCTACTCTGAATCTCAGAAGAGCTGAGAGCATTCTCGAGCCTCCCCTGATGCAGGAAGGGTGGGGCCTTACGGACCCTGGCAGGTCTGCCTTGTGTCTGCTTCTGTTGGTGTAGCATATTAGCTGTCACTCAGCTCCGGTGTGGCAGCATGGTGGGCCAGTGTGTTTCTTCCTGATGTTTTGTGTGCTTTTTTGTTTAAAAAATGAGAGCGTTCTACCATTATTTCACAACAAAGGAAGCAGAGTAATAACATAACTTTCAATGCCTTGTTTTTTAGTTTTCGCTTGCCTGGGATTTTTGTCACCTGCCAATCGAGGGGCACTGATGACATGTGCTGTGGTCTTATGGGTGCTGCTGGGCACGCCCGCAGGCTACGTGGCTGCCAGATTCTACAAGTGTGAGTAAAAGCTGTTGGGACGGGACCAGGTCAGGAGCCGAGTCTCCACAGCAGTGGGGCCGGGTCAGATGGGGGTGCCCTGTCAGTGTTCCAGGTGTCTCTAGTTTAAAGACACCTGGTTGGTGATTTCTCTATGATGGAAATGGCTGACTAGATTTTATTTATTCCAAAATGCTTAGACAGTGAAGCAGCATATTTAGGAACTATTTATCCACCATCCCCCTCCCCAGTTTTCTTCTAAGCTTTGGTTTAACAGGGTGGGTGGACAACTTAGATTACTGCATTCATGGAGGCAAATGGCGACTAATAAAAGGAAGAAACATACAAATGAATTTCATTGATTTTTTTTCTCTTTTTAAAGAATTCATTTACTCAGCTTTATTTATTTATTTATTTATTTAAATTTGACCAGAGAGGGACAGAGTGTGAGTGAGAGACAGAGAAAGAGAGCAAGAGAAAGTGAGAAAGCAAGCTGCCTGGTCCAGGACTCTAGCTGTGGTCAGCCATGTGGGAGTTTAGTATTCTTAACCACCACACCACCTGCCAGCTCCTAGTGTCATTGATTTTTTTTTTTTTTAGAGGTTTTTGTTATAGGACGCGTGCGCTCACCACAAAGACAGAGAGAGACAGAGAAATAGAAAGTGAGAAATCACACCCCAGGGAATGGCCATGCTGCAATTCCTTCTCCTTTTTGGGCACGCACACACACGCCCAGCATGAGTTTAAGCCACACACACACACGCGCCCAGCATGAGTTTAAGCCACCGGGTCTGGGACTCGAACCACGATCGACCACATGGGAGTCCAGCGACATAGCCATTATGCTAACTGCTGGCCCCTCGATTTCTTAATTGATGTATTTCTTAGTGTATTTAGGTACAGCTCTCTAGGCAGGGAAGTCCTGTGCCCATCTCAAATCTGCTTCATTTGATAAGAGAAAACCACCTCGTAGTTGCTGGTGTTATTTTCTAGGAACAGGCGCCCAGTGTTCTCTGATGGTTGCCACCTACCAGACTCGGAATAGGGCTATTTGGCTTACTTTAAACAGAAATCTGTATTCATACCCCTTCTGTTTTTTCCATAGCCTTTGGAGGAGAGAAGTGGAAAACAAACGTTTTACTGACCTCGTTTCTTTGTCCTGGGTAAGTGGGTTTTCCAGGACTTACTTTCTCAACATATTTACATTTTAGTCACCAAAGTTTCAGCCTCCTAACTCTTTAGTCTTCTATCTCTAAATCATGTACCTAAGAAAGTGAATTGATTTAGGAAAAGGGGTAAAAGGTGAGTACTTAACAAACATTTGTTCAATGACTACCACATACCTTATCTGGGAAAACTACATCTAGAAGTGAAAAATGTTGTTTTATTAAAGTCTTTTTCTTCATCTTTTTTAGATATTCTGACATGTTGTATAAGTCTGTATTTAAAACTTTGACTTATGGGCCCAGCAGGTGGTGACATGGTAGTTAAAGGCACTAGCTCCCCATATGGCTGACTGTGGTTTGAGTCCCGGACCTGGTGACTGGCTTTCTTGCTTTCCTTTTCTCTCTCTCTCTGGTCAAATTAAAAAATAATAATAATAATAACAAATGGAATTAAATAATTTTTTAAAGAATTATTTTATTTAACTTTATTTATTTTAATTTGACCAGAGAGGGACAGAGCCAGAGGGAGAGAAAGTGAGAAGGCAAGCCGCCAGGTCCGGCACTCAAACCACGGAGAGCCATATGGGAGTCCAGCGCTCTTAAACACCACGCCACCTGCTGGCCCCTAAATACATTTTTTTTTTTTAAGAAAATAAAATTTTGAGGGACCAGCAGTTAGTGTAATGGCTATGTCACTGGACTCTCATGTAATTGATTGCATTTCAAGTCCTGGACCTGGTGGCTTAAACTCACAACGGGCATGTGTGCGTGCATGCCCAGGATCCCGAGAGGAGAATGGAGGAGAAGGGATTGTGGAGTGGCCATCCCTCCTGGGGGGTGATTTCTCACTTTCTGTCTCTGTCTTTCTGGCGAGCGCACGTGTCCTATAGCCAAAACCTCTCTAAAAAAAAAAACTTTGTGGGGTATATAGAAGTGATTATTATATGATTACAGTTGTGTTTTTTAAAATACTCAGAAGAAAATTAACTGAACTTTCAGTATTTGTGTCAAAGAACAGCCTCAGACTGGGAGAATACTATGTTTAACAAGGATTTAGTAAAACTGTGGTATATAAATAATTCACATTATATATGACTTTGCGAAAGACTTGCAGCCCAGATGAAGTATGAGCAGTGGGTGTAATAGCCAGTCACGGCGGGAAAACCTAGAAGCCAGCAAACACCAGATACGGAGTTGTCAAAGGAAATGCCAGTTAAAGCAATAGATTTGGCAATTCTAAGTGGGATGAAAATATGTAAAGTGGTAACTTTTATGAGCTGCTTGCAGGAATTTAAATCAGGCAAACCCAGTCTGAAGAGCAATTCGGTAATTTGTAGTGAAGTTTTACATTCACATGCCCTGTGACTCAGCAATTCCACTTTCTTGGCATATATCCTATAAACACATAAGTTGTAATATTGATGATATATTATTGTTGCTGCATCATTTTGCTTCTAACCCTGGTTTTATGCAAGAGCCTGTTTTGTCTTTTAGGATTGTATTTGCTGACTTCTTTATAATGAATCTGATTCTCTGGGGAGAAGGATCTTCAGCAGCTATCCCTTTCGGAACACTGGTTGCCATCCTGGCTCTTTGGTTCTGCATCTCTGTGCCTCTGACGTTTATTGGTGCATACTTTGGTTTTAAGAAGAATGTAAGTTTGTAGGTGTTCTCATCAAATGAATTTAGTCTGGAAATTAGCATAACCAACATGAAAGATATAGAAGTGCGTAAAAAATTAAAAATGGTCCCGTGGGATCTAGATTTCTAATTTTCTTTTCTTTTCTTTTTTGGAGAGATTTTTGCTATAGGGCATGTGCACTCGCCAGAAAGACAGACAGAAAGCAAGAAATCACCCACTGGGGGGATGGCCACACCACAATCCCTTCTCCTCCATTCTCCTCTCAGGATCTTGAGCATGCACACACACACGCCTGGTGTGAGTTTAAGCCACCAGGTCAGGGACTCGAACCGTGGTCGACTACATGGGAGCCCAGCAACATAGCCCTTACGTTAACTGCAGGTCCCCTAGATTTCTAATTTTCTAGATTTATTTTTTTTAGTTTTTTGTCATAGGGCATGTGTACTCACCAGAGAGGGACAGAGAAAATGAAAAATTACCCCCTGGGGGATGACTACACCACAGTTTCTTCTCTTCCACTCTCCTCTTAGGATTTGGGGCACATGTGCACACATGTTCAGTGGGATTTTCAAGCCACTGAGTCTGAGACTCAAACTATAATCAGCTATGTGAGAGTCCAGCACCCAACCACCATGCTACCTGCTAGCCCCAGAAATTCTTAAAATAGTAGCATATTATTTAAGAGTGCAGTAGAGGGGTAATAGATTAAAAATGTAGATTTCAAAGCTTGTATTTAAATGGAACTTCTGTAGAAATAATTGGGAAAGAAATGCTTATTGATATAAATTAATGAAAACTTTGAATCTTGACATTAAGTAGAAGTTACTTTATTACTTTTTTTTAACCTAAAAACTATGCACATTTTTCCTTAACAATCAGTGTTTCTAGTTCAAAATATTTAACAAGGAGTATGTGTTTGGAAATGAAGCTGTAAGAAAGTGACTAAAAAGGATGAGTAGCAATTTTTTGGTTACATGGCTTTGAAATAAATGTTTCATGCTTCCTTGCTGAGAGTTTATTTTAAGGAAGATTATATTCAAGGCTGGGTCCTCTCCCTCCCTCTCTCTAGTCTGCATTCCCCTACTTCTGCTGCCTCTTTCTGCCCTCAGGCTAAGAGGAAAATGAGAATTTAGTCTTCTCTGTCATCAGTGTCTTCCTCTAATCCATTTTACTCTCCCTGCTGGTCCCGGGAAAGATCACTTCACAGTCTAAAGAAACAACGCAGCACGGTGTACTTGGTGAGGAGGCCCTGGAAAGCCCTGCGGGCAAAGGTCCTGCTCCTCTGTGGAGACCGCACCTGTCATGCCAGGCCACCGAAGATGGCCGGCACTTGCTTCTTTTAAATCTTTACATCATAAATAGTAAAGTGACAGGGTTCAAAGTTTTTAATTACATAGCTTAAAAAATACTTTGGATTTTTAGTTTTAAAACTTTAATTTTAAATTTAAAAAATAATTAAAATTCCAGAAATATGTTAGTTAAAAGTTAAAAATACAAATATTCAAGAATGAGATAATGATCCTCTGCCTGTACACATGTAACATGTATGTACATGTGAACCGTCTGCCCTGTGGAAGTGTGTGCTCCGTGGAGATAACATTAAGTTTTAAATTTTGATTTATTATTATAAGAACTGTAGAACTATGGTTTTGAACTCTTCTGCAAGAAAATGGATTTTCTACGTCTGTACCCCTTTCTCCTCATGTAGCTAACTATAGTTAGGTACTTTAGGTTTCGGTTATTTTTATACCACCACGCACTATGTCAGGAAAGGGAGAATGATTGAGAATATCACCTGTAAGGGCTTGTCGTAAAGGTTCACACAGCCATGCGCTGTCCTCTTCGTGCGCCTCAGTCTACGTGAAGTAGAGCAGTGTTTATAAGATGACTTTGCCCACCTCGAATGATACATTGACAAACATTTCAAAGCCCGCTCATTTCCTACAGTCAGTACGGTGAATGCAAACCCTAGCTCTGCCTTCTTATGACCTCTTGTTTTCCAAGTGCTTCGTTACCTCCTGTGTATCTCGAACTTTGTCTGACGCCCTCAGTCAGCGGGTGACCACTGGAAGCAGTGGTGACTCGTCCCGTAGCCAGGTGGTGTTGTACCTGATGGTGTCTGGTCCATCGCTTCTAAATACCAGTTCCAGGTTGATGACTGAAGCAGACTTTTACAGCCATCGTGTCAGCATGGAAGCTGAGAAAAAACAGGCAAAGAGTCTTCCACAGATAATTCTTAAAATTACAAATCCTTTCTTTCTTTACCAAAGGCCATTGAACACCCAGTTCGAACCAATCAGATTCCACGTCAGATTCCTGAACAGTCGTTCTACACAAAGCCCCTGCCTGGTATTGTCATGGGAGGAATTTTGCCCTTTGGCTGCATCTTTATACAGCTTTTCTTCATTCTGAATAGTATTTGGTAAGCCGCGGACCGCGTCCTCTTATTTTCACCATTTTATGTGATACTCGCTCTTCTGTGTGTTCATATGGATTGCCATTTGTATCTTGTAGATGTAAGTGGTTCTGCAATAACCAGACATCTTAAGAAACACAAGATTATTTTACCTTTATATGTGGGCAAAAAAAATAAAAATAGTAATAAGTTGATTATTATTCTTACTCTTAATTTTTAGTACTCAATTCTCAAAACGATGAGGTGGGTGTCATTTCCATTATGAAAGTGAGGCTTTGAAGATTGAGTAATTTACCTGTATCTCCTAGCTGCCGTGTAACCAAAAATGAACCCAAGTCTCTCCAAGTCGTTAGCCAGCTAATCTGGACTGCTTCAGAGAGGTCCTCTGAGCGCTTGACAGAGGAGGGGGTTGGAGAAAGGCTTGGGCTGTGTGACCTTCCCAGTCCTCTCCACTCCCCAAATCCCATCATAGTCTGACTTCTAGTTCACAGGGGAAACGTGTAGTGGCCATTTCGAGCCGCCCTCCGTGGTGCATGTCCTGCAGTGTATTGTGATCGCTATTGGACCATATTGACCGGTGTTTTAGAAAGTACCAAGGTTTAAAGTGGCCAAAAGTTAGAACTAAGTTTCAGCTTTTAAGAGACTAGAACATACCCTTGTTTTCGGGTTGTTACAGTATTTTTCCAATCAATGAGTTTTACCACATGTGATAAGAAACCAAGTTACTAAATGTAACCTTCTCTAAGTCCGACTCTGCTGTGTCCTCTATGCTGTGATCTGGGATGTCTGACTCGCCACAGACAAGTAGACCCGGCGTGTTTGAATGAATAGGAGTTTCAGGGTCTGCCCGAGCAGGAAGGGAAAACCTAGTGGCATTGCCGTATCCTTCCTACCCCCGTCCAGCCCCCTCGTCGTTACCTTCTAAACCATAAGATTTGTCTTGTCTAGTGAGTGGAAAGAAAAGGCAAACCGTTTCAGTTTGATAAGCATGAAAAGGTTATGTTGTGTATTGTGTCAAAGAGAAAATGTTTATCACTTCACCTTGGCATGTTTGATTCTAGGTCGCATCAGATGTATTACATGTTTGGCTTCCTGTTCCTGGTGTTTATCATTCTGGTTATTACATGTTCTGAAGCAACTATCCTTCTTTGCTATTTCCACCTATGTGCAGAGGTATGTATGAGGAGTTTCACTTCAGTGTTAATTTGTGCACAGTATTTGTAACTTGGGCATATCGCAATTTGATGACTATTCTTTGAAATGCATTCTGTATCTGCGTGTTTGTTGTGATGGAAATCAACCTGAATTTCTAAATAATATGTAACGTTCTTGAGAATTGAATTAAGATAGTATCCTAGTTTAGTATATTTATTTAGAGCTTTCTGTTACCAATGTTAAATATTAATTTCCTCAGAACAGCATGTTGTGTTAAATTTTTACTGTTGAGTTTTTTCACTGACTTAAAAATTAATCTTTTAGGCCAGCAGGTGGAATGAGGTTAAGGGCACTGGACTCCCACGTGGCCAACTACAGTTCGAGTCACTGACCTGGTGGCTTGCTTTATCATTTTCCCTTTCCCTCTCTTCTCTCTCTGTCTTTCTCTCTGTCAAATTAAAATAAATAAATTATGTTAAAATAAAAATTTAATATTCCTTTTGTAATGTAAATATTTCTAGATTGAAATTTTAATAAAAATAGAACTAGTGAGAAAATTCATTAAAAAATTTCCATGAGGGACCAGCAGTTGGCGTAATGGCTGTTGCTGGACTCCCATATAGTTGACTGTGGTTCAAGTCCCAGACCTGGTGGCTTAAACTCACAGTGGGCGCATGTGCATGCGTGCCCAAGATCCTGAGAGGAGAATGGAGGAGTAGGGATTGTGGCATGACCATCCCCCCTGGGGGGTGATTTCTCGCTTTCTCTCTCTCTCTCTCTCTCCCTCTCTCTCTCTCTCTTTCTGGCGAGTACACATGCCCTATAGCAAAAACTTCCCAATCAAATAAAATAAAACAGTCTGGAAGTTTGTGCGTGTGTGCCCAAAATCCCAGGAGGAGAATGGAAGAGATTGGATTGCAGCATGACCATCCCCCTGGTGGGTGGTTTCTCACTTTCCTGCTCTCTTTCTCACCTATACATCCTATAGCAAAAGATTTAAAATAAAAAGCAAGTTGATATTTAAGACAACACTAAATTGATAGCATTTTTATGTATTAGGTAGAATTGATTTTATAAAGACTTGAGTTGTGTTAGGCCATTCTTTTATAATTTCATTACGTATAGAAGATAAGCTCTAACCTCCTTAATTTGGCATACTGAGGTTAAATGCATGTAGCAGGATTAACTATCTCAAAGTGAACACCTCAGTTTGACTTGCTACGCACACCGTGTCGTTCAGATCCACCTCCTTCTAATATGGCCGTGACCCCTAAATAAGATCCTGTACCCACTGGGCAGTTACTCCCTGTCCCCCTTCTCCCAGACCCTGGCAACCACCAGTCTGCTTTCTGCCTCTGCATATTCGCCTGTTCTGGACATTTGATGTTCCATGGAATGTTGGCCTTCTGTGTCTGAATTATCGTAATTTTTGTTTTAATTTGCTAGAGGATAAATGTGTTCCCTGAGAAGAGAGAGAAAGCGTCCCCCCCAGGGGTTGCCATGCCATAATCCCTTTTCTCTATTTCTCCTCCTTATGGATTTGGGGCAGGCGCACCTCCATGCCCAGCATGGTTTCAAGCTGCCAGGTCCAGGCAGAACTACTCACCGCCACGTGGGACCAGCCGCCTCACCCACCACACCACCCACTGGCCCGTCACTTAGCAGAAGGCTCTAGGGTGTGTCCATGCTGTGGAAGTACTAGCACCTTACTCCTTGTAGTGGGGGGAGAGTCCACTGTGCAGATACATCACCATTTGTTTATCCATTTTAACCATCAATGGACATGGATAGTCCCCACGTCCTGCCTGTTGTGATTGATGCTGTGAAGACTGTGGACGGTATTCATTTGAGTACATGTTTTCAGTTTGGGGAGGTACGTACTGAGGAATGGAGTCGCTGAGTCCTAAGGTAATCCTTTAATTTTTTGAGGGATCACCAAAGTGTTTTTCCACAGCAGCTGCACCACTTTACCACTCCCCAGCAATGTACAGAGGCTCTACTTTCTTTGCACCCTCGCCAGCACCTCAGTTTTGCTTTTATAGCTGTCCTCATAGCATGAAGTGGTGTCTCACTGCGGTTTCAGTTTGCATTTCCGCAGTAACTAGTGGCACTGGGCGATCTTTACTTGTGTTTGTTGGCCAGTTGCCTTCTTTGGAGAAATGTCTGTCCAAGTCCTTTGACAATTCTATTTTTTTAATTCTTTATTTAATTTTTATTATTATTATTATTTTAAATTTGCTATAGGGCACATGAGCTCACCAGAGAGACAGACAGAGAAAGGGGGAAGGGAAACTGTGGTCATCCATGTGGAAGTCCAGTGCCCAAACCACCACACCACCTGCTGGCCCCTCCTTTATCAATTTTTTTTTGAGAGAGGTTTTCGCTATAGAGCGCGTGCGCTCGCCAGACAGAGAGAGACAGAGAGATAGAAAGTGAGAAATCACCCCCAGGGGGGATGGTCACGCCGCATTCCCTTCTCCTCCATTCTCCTCTCGGGATCTTGGGCATGCACGCACACGCGCCTGGCGTGAGTTTTAACCCACCGGGTCCGGGACGCGAACCGCGGTCGACAACGTGGGAGTCCAGTGACATAGCCATTACGCTAACTGCTGGTTCCCTCCTTTATCAATTTTTAATATTAAAAAAAATTTGGAATTTAACTATTTTTTTAATTACTATTATTATTATTATTTTCCAGTTTGACTAGAGAGAGAGAGGGAAAGTGAGAAAGTAAGCTGCCAGGTCCAGGACTTGAACCTTGGTTGACCATGTAGGAGTCCAGCACCTTTAATCACTATGCCACGTGCAAGTCCCACCTTTGACAGTTTTTAAACGGGATTGTTTGTCTTTCTGTTGAAGCATAAGGATCTTTAGGTCTCAGGCCTTTATCAGAACCATGACTCGTAAGTATTTCCTCCCTTTCTCAGGTCGCCTTTTCACTTTCTCGATAATGTTCTTCCTTTGTATAGAATTACAAGTATTAACATTGAGTCTTCCAATCTGTTTGGAGAGTATTGCCATGCTAATACCGTGAAGTCTTCTAATCGTGCACATTGGATATCTTTTTATTTGTTTTGGTCTTCTGTAACTTCTTTCAGCAATATTTTATTGCTGAAAATTTTCACTGTACAAGCTTTCCACCAGTGCAGTTGAATTTATTTCTAAGTGTTTTATTTTTGAGGATACCATGGCAAATAGAATTATTTTATAAAGTTCCTTTTCAGATTGTCCATTTCTGGTGTGTAAAAACACAACTGATTTTCCTATGTTGATCTTATACTGTGCAACTTTGCTGAATCTTTTGATTAGCTATAGTTTGGGTGTGTGTGCACACATGTGTGGATTCTTTACGGTTCTCTAATCTTTTCATTTGTTTTTTTAAATGCATTTACTTTTCATATATATTTTTTTTTTGAGAGGTTTTTGCTATAGGTCGTGTACACTCGCCAGACAGACAGAGAGAGACATAGAGAAAGAAAGCGAGATGACCACGCCGCAACCCCTTCTCTTCCATTCTCCTCTCAGGATCTTGGGCACGCACTCACGCACGCACACGTGCCCAGCGTGAGTTTTAAGCCACCGGGGCCAGGACGCGACCCACAGTCGACTACGTGGGAGCCCAGCGCCAGCCATTACGCCAACTGCTGGTTCCCCACTTTTCATATATTCTAAAGGATAAGAGAGAGTTAAGTATTCTCTTGCAAAAAAATCTCCTGCTCTTATAAGCCACTTTACTTAAAAGCGGGAAGATCTGTTTTAATTACCTGCCTTATTTATGTTAGTAACAACTGAAAGTGGATTTCAAACAGGCCTTGATAGAACGATCTTCTGCCTGATATAGATTTGACTGGACTTTCATATGAGTGGTGTTAATGTCGAGCCCTGTAAGTCAGTCCTAAGCCATTGTACTTTGCTCTTATTCGGGAAGCATACATTTTGAAGTTTAGTCTAATGTTCTATTATTTATAAACAGTTAAGCTTTCCCCACACATTAAAAATGGCTGAAAGCCAGCCTTTGGGCCAAGCTTAGCAGGAAAAGGAGCCTGGTACTTAACAGCAGTTCCAGGGATGGGGTGGGGGCTGTTTCAGCCTCAGGTGATTGCTCTGTAACGTGTGCAGCTACACGTGATCTGTTCGTTGGGAAGTAACTCTCGTCTGTTTTCTCTCCTACCTAGGATTACCACTGGCAGTGGCGTTCATTCCTCACCAGCGGCTTTACTGCAGTGTATTTCTTAATCTATGCAATACATTACTTCTTCTCCAAACTGCAGATTACAGGAACAGCAAGTACAATTCTGTACTTTGGTTATACCATGATAATGGTTTTAATCTTCTTTCTTTTTACAGGTAAATATAGAAATAATATGAATATTTTTAGTTAATATTTAAACAAAAAGTTTGTAAATATTTTCCTTTTGCAAACCCTGGAAGGCTTCCACTATTCCGTACTCTCATATTTAGTCTTGGGCACAAGCAGGCATAGTTTGATCTGCCCATCTGCAGATTGTCCTCCAGTAACAGATTGTCCTTGTTCCCTCCAGGGAACAAGGGCGAAGGAGTGCGGCACATCTCAAGGTCTAGTGAGACATGAACTCTTTCTTTTGCCACTTCAGAAGCAGCGTAGAAAGCTTAGGAGAAAGTAGAGATTGGGGAAGAAGTCGGGGTGAGACTGAGAGGAAGTGCTCTCCAGAAAAGATCCTAGTAGGACACTCCTCCTTCCCACAGTTTTAAACTGGAAGCTTTTATCTCCCCTTTAAAGCCCAGGTACCTAATGGGAGATAGTGGTGATGTGTTATTAACTGTTTTATACACCTTTATCTTCTTTGTCCAACTGTGCAAGACAGAAGTTTTCCATATCTTAGTTCTTTTGAGGCTTGGTAAACATTTGTGGGGTGAGTAACTGAACTAAAAGAAAAATCGTAGGACCGTTTTTGATCACAAAAAGGTTGTATTACAGAAAATGTATATCTGAACATTATCCAGGATGTGTTATTAGGGAATGCAAAAGTCAAAACCAGTGTTTTTACTTTTAAATTTATTTAGTTTTTAGATTTTTAAAATTTACATTTAATCACTGTATATCTTTTTTTTTTTCAAGACGTGTTTGCCTTAGGGTGCATGTGCTTGCTGGAGGGAGAGAGTCGGAGACAGTGGGAGCGATAGTGAGAAATGACCGCCCACGGGTGATGGCCATGCGGCAGTCCCTCCTCCTTCATTTTCCTCTCGGGATCTTAGACACACATGCACATGTGCCTGGTGTGAGTTTCAAGCCACTGGGTCCAGGACTCAAACCACAGTCAGCCATGTGGGAGTCCAGCAACATATCTACGACACCACCTGCCGGCCCCATCACTGTACTTCTTTATAGCGTACAACATGGTTCTTGCCAGGATGAATACAGTGCATGTTAGTCATGTTGAAGATTTTGCCACGTACATTATCATCAAAAACAATTTTTTTCTTTTTTTTTTTTTTGAGAGAGATTTTCGCTATAGGGCGCGTGCGCTCTCCAGACAGACAGAGAGAGACATAGAGACAGAAAGCGAGAAATCACCCCCCAGGGGGGATGGTCACGCCGCAATCCCTTCTCCTCCATTCTCCTCTCGGGATCTTGGGCACGCACGCACACGCGCCCGGCGTGAGTTTTAAGCCACCGGGTCCGGGACGCGAACCGCGGTTGACTACGTGGGAGTCCAGCGACATAGCCATTACGCTAACTGCTGATTCCCCAAAAACAATTTTTTTAAAAAATTAGAACTGTTCTAGGTTTTACTCAGAGCATTAGGTGGAACTTTGCAGGGCCCTGCTGCTGTGTCAGTGTTAACAGGCTGCAGCACTTACATGGGCTGCATCCAGATCAGACAGAGCAGGGTGTGAATCTTAGTGTCGTATGATAAACTTGGGTCCGCAGTCACAAATCTTTTTTTTTTTTTTAAGAGAGGTTTTTGCTTTAGGGCATGTGTGCTCAACAGAGGGACAGAAAGTGAGAAATCACACCTCAATCTGTTCTCTGTTGTCCTCTCAGGATTTTGGGCATGTATGCTCACTCACCTGGTCTGAGTTTTAAGCCATTGGGTCTTTATTTGAACCCCGGTTGACGACATGGGAGTCCAGTGACATAATCATTATGCCATCTGCTGGTCCCAGCCACAAATAAGTGGTCTGTAAACAGCAGTAGCTTATGAAATGAGTTATTCTTTTTTGTGCCTTTGTATCTTGTGTCCAAAAGTGCATTTAGAGAATAATTTATCCCTTGCTTATACCAAAAATTTATCATAGTGAGTACCTGTTATTTTTCTAGTCATATGAGAAAGGAAATGATAGCCTAGCCCTCACCTGAACTTGATTTTTATAGTGTCATATTGCACTCATTCAGAGTCAAACGTTAGAATCAGAATTCTGGAGCCACATCAAATTTGAATCAACCACTTAAGCCAGTAACTTCTGGTGCGTTTCACTTTGTGGAAGGGACTCTGGAAGGAAATGGGGAAGCTGTTGAATGCCTTGTGTGTTCCTAAAAATTAGATAGGTCTTCATTTGCTCCTGAACTCCAAGCTAGTGCCATTTTATTATTTAAATTCATCCATTTTCCAAAACAGAAGTCACTATTCTGATACAAAGATACTGCGTTTATTTATGTTGTATCCCCATTTTAAGAACAAAATTAACTGAAAACTTTCTTAAGGTCACCAGGAGAGTGATAAAAGCATTTTTTTCTTGCCTTAAAATACCTCCTTTATCATCTTAAATTTTTCTTATGGGACCAGCAGATGGCATAATAGCTAACGATGTTGGACTCACACGTAGTCGACCACGGTTTGATCCCAGACCCAGTGGCTTAAAACTCATGCCAGGCGCTTGTGCATGCGTGCCCAGAATCCTGAGATGAGAATGGAGGAGAAAGGATCTTGGTGTGGCCATCCCCCAGGGGGTGGTTTCTTGCTCTCTGTTGCTTTCTTAGTCTCTCCAGTGGGTGCATGTGCCCTACAGCAAAAATCTGTCTCTTAAAAAAAAAAACCCTTGCTAGTAAGTCAAAGATTATTTAAATGTATGTGTGTTTTTAGCATTATTTTTCTGAAATTAACCCAGCCTCTTCCCAAGCCTTAAAAATAATCCTTTTGAATATCCAAACAGTGTACTTGGGTGCCCTCCAAAAGCACACCTGGTGCCTTGCACACATACCAGGTCTTGAGTACACGCACTACCTAAGACCAAGTATTGGGTTGTCGGGAAAGTCAGGGTGCGTTTTTACATAGAAAAACTTTTCAAGACTTTTCCGACAACCTAGTATAATGGCATTTAACTCCTGATAGCAGTGTCCCACTGTCCCAGTGTCCAGCTCAAGTAATCTCTTGATCTGGAAAATCTTATTTTGTAGTTTCCTCTGAAATACATTTAGAACAATGATGGAAAACATTGGGATTTTATTTAATTTTTTAAAATTATTTTATTTTACTTTATTATTATTATTATTTTGAATTTTAGCTAGAGAGGGACAGAGTGAGAAAGAGAAAGAGTGGGGAAAGCAAGCCTCCAGGTCCAGGACATGAACCGTGGTTGGCCACGTGGGAGTCCAGCGCCCTTAACCACCACACCACCTGCCAGTATGTTTCCCATCTGTGTGCATCTGCACCCTGCCTGTCGAATATTTATCGGGGGAAAATCTTGGAGGGAAGTTATTTGTCTCAGTTTATTTTACACCTCACAAGTTAGTTTATTTTCTTCTGTGAGGCAGTCTTAGAATTTATGTTTGTGAGTCCCAGCACGGTATAGCTTAAAGCAGTACTATACTTGAAGTCAGAAGAAATGAATTTGAGCCCTGGCCATCAATACCAGCCATTGGCCATGGGCAGTTCTCTTGAACCTTACTTCCATCACACTGAAAGTGTCCTAATCTAAGCACTTTAACTTTAGTTCTTTTTATTGCCAGAGAGCATGTGCACTTGTCAGAGAAAGAAGGAGAATGCGTGCACCCGTGCGGCACGGTGACAGCACAATCCTTTTCCTTCATTTCTCCGTCGGTCAGGAGTCACTAGGGCTAAGGTTTGAACCAGAGTTGGCCATGTGGGATCCACCTCCCTTAGCCACTGAGCTGTGGGACTGGCCCAAGCATTCAGATTTTTAGGACTCTGGATTGATGAAAATACCTAAAAATCAAAACATACTTCTTTTTTCCCAGGGTTTATCTCATTTATATAACAATCTACAGAGGTATGGGAGGCATGTAAGCTTCTTTGTATTTAATAAAATAAACAGAGCCAGCCTCATAGCCCAATGATTAAGGGAACCAGATCCCCATGGCTGACTGTGGTTCAGATCCCAGTCTGGCAGTTGGATAAACACATCAGGGGCATGTTACACATGCCCCAAATCCCTAAGGCTGAAGCGAGATGGAGAAGGGATTGTGGCATGACCGTACCCCTTTGGGAGGTGCGTTCTCCCTCTCTGGTGAGTGCATGCACCCTCTGGCTTAAATAAAGATTCAAGATTAAGAAATGCAGTTGAAGATGTCCATCAGTGTGTCCAAGGGTCATATACACAGTTCTTGATGGGCTCTATTCTCTGGAACCAGGCCATGTCCTCACCGAGGATGCGTCTTTGTTATTGTCCTAATTATGTAAATTTTCACATTTTTAAAAAGCCTTCTAAATTATTATGTTGTGACTTTTGGAAACTGCTAATTTTCAATAACTATACTCTACTTAGAAAATATCCCATTTATGGAGCCAGCAGGTGGCATGGTGGTTGAAGGTACTGGAATCCCACATGCCCGATGGTAGTTCACATCCCGGATTTTACAGCTTGCACACTCTCTCTCTCTCTCTCTCTCTCTCTCTGACTCTGTCCCTTTCTGGTCAGATTTAAATAAATAAATGAAGTTAAATAAAATAATTCTTTAAAAAAAGACCCCATTTAATTATCCTATAATGTGACATTCAATTTAGAGTGTGTGTTTGTGTACTTATTTTTATGTTTGTTTTTTTTTTTTTTTGCCATCAGGCATGTATACTTGTTGTGTAGAGACAGAGACAGAGACAGGGAAAGTGAGAAATCACCCCCCTGGGGGGATGGCCATGCTGCAATCCCTTCTCCATTTTATTCTCAGGATTTTGGGCACTTCACACATGTGTGCCCAGTGTGATTTTCTTTTCTTTTTTCAGAATTATTTTATTTAACTTTATTTACTTATTTAAATTTGACCAGAGAGGGAGAAAGAGAGAAAGCTGCCAACTCCAGAACTTGAACCGTAGTCAACGATGTGGGAGTCCAGCTCCCTTAATCACCACGCCACCTGCCAGGCCTGCCCAGAGTGATTTTTAAGCCACCAGGTCCGGGGCTTGAACTGCAGTCAGTCATGTGGGACTCCAGGACTTTAGCCATTACTCTCTCTGCTGGCCCCACTTTAGAGTATCTGTAAATCATACCTTGAAAAAAATTTTTAACAACAGATACTTATTTTGTGGTAAAATATTTCTAAATAGGAAAGGAAAACTGGCGCTCTTTTTTCACACTTAGTAATAAAATAGATAGTGGAAAGTTTAGGTCTTCCTGTATACAAAACTCTGTAAGGAACTTGGTTTGAAATGGTTGTAGGTTTTGTGGGGTTTTCTGTTTTTGTTTTTGTTTTTGAAAAACTCATGGATCCGTGGTAAATTCCTGGTGGATAATGATTTGTAGTTTTGTGACTTTAAGGAAATCAGTCATTTTAAATCTGTATTTTTGTGAAAATTCTGAACCTTCCTTTGAAAATGGGTTTATTTCTGTTTTTTCTTTTATAGGAACAATTGGCTTCTTTGCATGCTTTTGGTTTGTTACCAAAATATACAGTGTGGTGAAGGTTGACTGAAGAAGCCCGGTGTGTCCAGTTAAAACAAATAAATTAAATTCTTCAACAACAAAGACCTGTTTTTGTGACTCCATTGAGTTTTATCAAACTTATTGGCCTAGTAATCCTTCAGAAACAGCGTAATTCTAAATACACCTCTTCCATACACCTGTGCCCACAAAATGTGTTTCAACACTAAAGCATTTGTATTGTGATTTAAGTATATATTCAGCTGTTCTCAATGAAGAGCCAATTTAAATATTATGTGCATTTGTAAATACAATAGCTATAAAAGTTTCAATACTTCTAATGGCAGAATAGAGGAGGCCATATTAACTAACATTGATATGATGTAGGACAGTTCACTGTAAATAGGATTTTCTAGGCTCGGTAGGTGGAAAGAATTATTTTTCTTTGAAGGAAATAACTTTTTATCATGGTAATTTTGAAGGATGATTCCTATGATGTGTTCATGGGGGGAAACGTGGGTTTTAAACTCCTGTCCTGGTTATACCTGTTCATATCTTCTTACTTTTCTGTGTTGACTTCATTATTTCCATGGTTTGGGCCTTTAAACTATGTGCCTCTGAGTCTTTCAATTTATAAATTTGTTATCTTAATAAATACTGTAAAAACGTCTTTCTTGCATCATTACCTGGTATATATTCAAGGAGGTTCTGAAGATAGAAATCTATTTACCAAGGGTATTTCAAAGGGATTTATACGGTTTTATCGGATTTTATTGAATTTTGTTAATGGAACACTTTTCTGAGTTTTGATCTCAGGGAAATTCCAGTTGTTTAGGCTTTCTCTGAAATTTCCACGAGGAGGTCATGGAAATTTCAGTCACGCATATCTGGTCAGATAACCGATTTAAGTCTGCTATTTAACGTGAGCCTTACTACATTGTCCTTAAGGATTTAATATTTTTGACTTATTTCAAAATACAGTATTTTTAATTTTTTTATGTTGAGTTTATGATCTAATAAGCTTTCATCTTTAAAACTATTTTTTTAAATTTGGATTTCACTTACAAATTTATTTCTCCTTTATTTCTGTTTATCTCATCTAACTGAAATCCATTTATGTGGAATACTGAAATTTGAAGTCATTTCAAAGGACTCGTTTGCTTACATATATGAGAATAATCACTGTATTTTAGGGACTCGCCGTTTGCTGCTCCTGAGCACGGCAGACACCGTCAGTACACGGACATCCAAAGCCAGTAGTGTCACTCGTGTGGTGTTGTGGGGCTCTCACTGGGTAATTTCGTGTTGCGACCTTTTTCTTTTTTTCTTTTGTTAGTGATTTTTGCTCTAGGGCATGTGTGCTCGCCAGGGAAACAGAGAGAGAGACAAAAAGCAAGAAATCCCCCCCCAGAGGAGATGGCCATGCCACAGGCCACAGTCCCTTCTCCATTCTCAGGAGTTTGGCTCACATGCACACGCGCCCAGCGTGAGTTTTCAGTCTCCAGGTCCAGGAGTCGAACTGCAGTCAATCACATGGAAGTCCCGCGATGTGACTGTTACGTCATCTGCTTGTCCCATTGCTACCCTTTAAAAAACAAAACAAAAACCGACCTGTTGATTTTGAAGAGTGACGGCACTAGTCCTTTTTAGCCCACGTAGAGGACTTGAGCTAGAATAGTCCCTTTCCTATGTATTTCATCTGTTTCTTGCAGAATATTTAGTCGTTATGGTAGAGAGCAGACGTGCTGGAGAGAGAGAAGCACCCTGGACTGGGTCTCAGCAGCCATCGCCCTCTCCCCGCCTCCCACGCCTCAGGATCCCAGGCGCCCACGCACACCCTGCATGTTTTGTTTTTTTGGAGAGGTTTTCACTATAGGGCACGTGCGCTTGCCAGACAGAGAGACAGCGAGAAATCACCCCCCCAGGGGGGATGGTCACGCCGCAATCCCTTCTCCATTCTCCTCTCGGGATCTTGGGCACGCACGCACACTCGCCCGGCATGAGTTTAAGCCACCGGGTCCAGGACACGGTCGACTACGTGGGAGTCCAGCGACATAGCCATTACGCTAACTGCTGGTCCCCACCCTGCATGTTTTCAGGCTGGTCCAGGGTCCGAGCTGTGGTCAGTCACCATCCGGCTTCCAGCTTTAGGGCTCAGAAATAACCCATGCCACAGCAGCTGGCCTGTTTAATTTCACGCATAACTCTCCTGCACTCCATTGAGGTGGGCTGGCTGGTCTAAACAGGTTTCATTCACAAAGTCAGTTTAGATAGCAGGTTAGTCTTAGTGATCAAAGTTTCTTCCATTTTATTTTATCTTTATTGACATTGTTGATTTTTTAAAAGAATTATAACTTTATTCATTTGTTTGTTTCAATTTGACCAGAGAGGAATGGGGAGTGGGGGGAGTGAGAAAGCAAGCTGCCATGTCTGGGACTTGAACCAGTCAGCCACGTGAGAATCCAGTGCCTTCAACCCCCGTGCCACCTGCCAGCCCCGAGATTGTTGATTAAAAACTAAACCAGGGCCCAACAGGTGATATAACAGTTTAAAACACGGGATTCCCACATGGCCAAGCGTGGTTCTAGTTCCGGACCAGTGACATGAAAATCATGCCAAGCTCATGTGGATCATGTGCTTGCCCAAGATCCCAAGAACAGAATGGAGAAGGGATTGTGGCATGGCCATCTCCTTGGGGGGTGATTTCTCAACTGTCTTCTGTCTCTCCCGGGCAAGTGCACGCATGCTAGAGCAAAAACCTCAAAAAAAAAAAGTCACCTTAACTGTTTTGGCATCACTAATTTTTTTATACTTTGAAGTTACATATTTCATATTTAAATAACAGAGGCAATTAGAAAAAATACAGTGTTAAAGGAAAAGGTCCAAGAGGGAGGAAGGCCTTGAAAGGAGACAGGGACGGGGGAGGTGAGACCAGTGGACAGGGTCCCTGGAGAAAAGAGCCTTTCCCGAACTTCCTCGTGGGAGGCCTTGAGAGGAAGGGAGGCTGGGCTGGGGGCCGGGGGCTGGGGGCCAACTGCTGGGGTTGTAGGAGCGTCCCCAGGACAGCAGCACTGTGCTTAGGGCCAGGCCGGTGGCTGCTTAGAACCTGGGGTCCTGTTCTTGGATTCGCATATACTCCAGAGCAAAACCCTTGTGGGGTTGAGGGGTGTGAGCACCATGAGTCTCGAGGAGAGTCTCCTGTGAGCCACACCCGTTGGAAGTCATTGGAAGGAAAAGCGTGTAGCCGAGACCTGGAAAGTCGCCAAGGGACTGGCTTGTTAAAGGGATTCAGCACTCTCGTCTCCCTGGGTCATGGTGGAGATCTCGCCACCTCACAGGGCTGCCCCAGGCCCTGCTCAGCACAGACAGACATCAAGACAGACAGCCACTCAGGCAACACCCAGTTTTCTTCCTGTCTGTCTAAGAAGGGTTCCCCTCCTGCTATCTCCCCTCCTCCGTGTTCAAATCCTCCCTCTCTTGCTCTGTTTTTAAACGTGCCCAGCTTTCTGGAACAAAAGCCAACTCTCCAGCCATCTCTCCTCCTGCCCCTCTGTCTTTGCCGGCCCAGCATCTGGCTTTCCTAGAGTTCTGCTGAAAATGTTATCAAGGTCCCAGGGCCATCTTCCCACCCAGTCCAGCCCTGGTTTCACTAGTTCTTGCGGACCTGACCCTTAGTCTCCTGGAATCCCTGTCCCCATTCCTCAAAGTCAGGGCTTGAACCAGCCACCTGGACTCCCAACAAGACACATGGTCAGGCCTGGAGCCATGCGCTGACTAGCAGACACCGTCTTCGTCCCCACTCACTTGGTAACCACCACCTCTGTCTCCAGCGCTAGCCGCCTGCCTGCTGTTCCTCGGAAACCTCAAACTGTCCGTACTAGAGTAAACTAACCCGGTCTACACCCCAGACTTGGCTCGTCCTGGTGCACCATCTCCGGAGGCGCCCAGTCAGCCACCGTGTCTAGAGTTGTTGCCTTCAGGGCCACTGGGCTCTGTCCACCCTTTGCACTGCTGGGGCGTGTGATGTCTCAGCACCCCTGCAGCCTGCTCTGTTCCTCCTGAGCTCACGGGCTCACCCGCCAGCGCTCCCCGAGGATGGCGCAGATGGTCCATGGCCTCTGCCCCAGCCCGAGTTTGCCCATGTAGGCTGTAATCTAGAAATGAGAAAAAGCCTTCCCCAAAACGTGACAAGACAGCGTAGAAGTTTTAACGTTAAAGCGTCTCAGAACAGACGGGCCAGCAGATGGCGTGGTGGATAAGCACTAGACTCCCACTGGACCGACCCCAGTTCAAGTCCTAGATCAGTGGTTTGTAAATCGCACCTGGTGCGTGTGCATGTGTGCTCAAAAGGGAGAAGGGATTGCAGCCTGGCCCTTCTTCCTAGCGGGTGGTTTCTCACTCTCCCCCCCCCCTCTTCCCAGCAGGTGCATGAACCCTATGGCAAAAACCTGAAAGCAAAAAAACAAGTCATTGCAGGTTTGCTTAAGCAAATGTGTCAGATGCTGGTTGTACTTACTTGTTTTACCGCAGCTTGTATAGCACTGTGGGATTTGAAACTGTTTGGTGATGAAAAACACCTAAAAACTTTTCAAATGCAATGGCTTCAGAATTCAGTATGATGCGACTCTCAGGTTCTCAAAAGCCTTGTTTCAGATAGGATAAAAGCATTAAAACAGAAAACTAAGTCTTTGTTTTTGGTTTTAATTTGCCTGAGGGCACATGTGCTAACCAAAGAGAAACGAAGTGCGAAATCATCCCCATGGGTCCCTTCTCCATCTCTTATGGGGATTTTAGGCATGCTCGCATGTTTTCAAACTGTTGGGTCTGGGACTCAAACTGCACCGTCCATGTCCAGCCACCTTCACCACCACACCACTGGCTGGCTCAACATTGTATTTAATATGGGTCTGCTTGTTTCGCTTTAATGCATGTATTTGTTTGCTAGGGTTGCCAAAATAAAATACCACAGACCAGGGGCCTAAGTAGCATAAAGTTACTTCCTCAGGCTTTCTGGAAGCTAGACATCCAGGATCTGGATGTCGGCAGCTCCAGTTCCTCCTGAGGCCTCTCCTTGACTTGCAGATGGCCACCCTGTCCCTCTCTCCCGACAGTCTTTCCTCTGTGTGTGCACATCACTGGGGTTTCTGGTCTAAGTTTCCTCCTCTTAGAAGCACACCAGCCAGGCTGGACACGCTCACACTGCAGTCCTTTCTCATCTCCCTCCTTTTGGGATTTTGGGCACACTCATGGGCCAATGTGTTCCTCAAGCTGCAGTCCAGGGCTCCAACCACAGTCGGCCATGTGGACTCCAGCTGCCTTAGCCATCGTGCCATGGAGCTGCCCAACAGTGGAAGTTCTGTGGCCCGTAATCCGTGCTCTAATGGAAGGAATAACTCTAAAACTGATGCTTAGGCACTGGGATAATTCGGAGCAAGGAGGCCTTTCTGTGCCGCCACACCGTATAAGGCGCGGAGCTGTGCATGCAGCTCAGATGCTGCATGTGGTCACACATGGGCATCCGGTCGCCTTGTTCAGTTTTGTTTACTTGAGAATTATCAATATCTTTTTTTAAATTTTATTTATTTATTTTGACCAGGACTCGAACCATGGTCAGCCATGTGGGAGTGTCCAGCCCCTTAACCACCATGCCACCTGTTGGTCCCAATATCTTTTCTTTTCTTTTTTTAAAGCTGCTAGGGACTGGGATGTGAACTGCCTTGTGGAATCTGGCTCCTTTTAACACTAGGTTATGGGGCCGGCCCTCAGTTACCAATATCTTAAATCGGTGCAATCAATCCTTATTTATTCAAAGATCTTTCCACACACTATCTAAAATTGTGTAATGCCAGAAACCACAAAACACTTAAAAATTATTAAAGACTTGAGGTCTTCAAGATTTGGGGGTTTTCTTTAAGAATTATTTTATTACTTAATTAAATTAATTAATATATTCATTTTAATTTGACCCAAGAGAGAGAGAACGTGAGAAAGCAAGCCACCAGGCCTGGGACTCAAACAGCCATCTGCTGTGTGGGAGTCCAGCGCCTAACAGCCATGCCACCTGCCAGCCCACAAGATTTGTTTTAAATTACCAACTTTGGAAGGCTGTAAAAGGTCTGCTGTTGGTTTTTAACGAACAGAATAAATAACCTCTGTTGACAGAATGAATTCCTGTCTTCTGCCTATGGCAGGACATTTTTTTAAATGTATAATTTGGATTTTGTTTTTTTCCCAGACAACAGTTCTTCAGTCCTTAAGGACTGTGCTCCTTACAGGGTTTTGGTGGAGGGCAAGGGGCAGCACCCACAGGTGTAAATCGGGGTGGGGGTGTTCAGTCCTTCCGAGCTTCAGGACATTGGTTCCTTGACTACCTTACTATGAATGGTGCAGCTCACACAGAAATTCAGCCTCACCTACAGCTTGGGGACACACAGGCATCGAAGACACTTGCTTCAGAGAGGTCCCTGGCAGCTGTGGACTCTACTATACTTCGAATAATGAAGTTTTTTTTTTTTTTTTTTTTGGAGAGGTTTTTGCTATAGGGCGCGTGCGCTCGCCCGACAGACAGAGACAGACAGAGAGACAGACAGAAAGCGAGAAATCACCCCCCAGGGGGGATGGTCACACCGCAATCCCTTCTCCTCCATTCTCCTCTTGGGATCTTGGGCACGCACACACGCACACGCGCCCGGCATGAGTTTTAAGCCACCGGGTCCGGGACGCGAACCACGGTCGACTACGTGGGAGTCCAGCGACATAGCCATTACGCCAACTGCTGGTCCCTTTTTTTTTTTTTTAGAGAGATTTTTGTTATAGGGCACATGCTCTCACCACAGAGACAGAGAGACATCAGTCCCTGGGGGGATGGCCACGCCGCAATCCCTTCTCCTCCATTCTCCTCTAGGGATCTTGGGCATGCATGCACAGGTGCCCAGCATGGGTTTTAAACCACCAGGTCCGGGACTTGAACCACGGTCAACTACATGGGAGTCTTGCGACATAACCATTGCGCCATCTGCTGGCCCCCAGATGACCAACTTAATAGCCTTGTCCTTGGGCATGCATCGCGGGCAGTTCGTCAGTGAGGCTGCGTGGGCTACAGCCCTTTTTGGCATGGCCAGCCGTCGTTCCTCCTTTTCTTCGTCATCTTGGACGCGAGGCCGTGAGAGACGACATTCTGTACATCGAAGTCGGTAAGAAAACGTCCACATCTATATTTTGTCTCCTAGAACCCAGTCGATGGGCCGCCGTTTCTCTGTCCGTGCTAAGATCTGCGCGTAGGAGATAATGCTTTTCTCTCTCAGACCAAACCTGTTTCCTTCTGCAAATCTGATCTCTCCTTCTCTGCGTAATTTGAAGCCTACTCCCTGGAAATCGTCCTGCACATTTCTTCCGCTGTGGGGACCGATTTCTTCAGCCTGCTCGCCCGGGCTTGCATCTGCAGTCCTTGCGTTTGATTACCTTCCTTTCCCTGTTATTCTAGGGGTGCAACGGTTATTTGGCATTCTCATTACTAATTAGTTATTTTGTGAAGAAGGAAAATGGGCTCTAAAAAGTTCATGATGGGAGCCGGCAGGTGGCGTGGTGGTTAAGGTGCTGGACTCTCACATGGCCAACTACGGTTCAAGTCCCTGACCTGGTGGCCTACTTTCTCACTTTCCATCTCTCTCTCTGTCTCTTCTGGGTGAGCACATGTGCCTTGTAGCAAATTATAAAAATAATAATGATGACAAAATTAAATTAGGTAAATAATTCTTTTTTTTTTTAAAAAAAGAGTTCATGATTTCCTTTGGATATTTTTAGCAAAAAACAGTCCAGGCTGCAAGGACGATGTTAGCCATGATAAATGCAGCACATTATATTAGGTCACAGGTGACTAATTTCTTTGAAAAGATTTAAAAATATAATGTGTGTGTGTGTGTGTGTGTGTGCATTGAAAATGATGGATTTAAGGATTAGTATTCATTTTTTAAGATTTTACTGATACTGGGTCAGCAGGTAGTGTGGCATTTGGGGCTCTGGGCTCCCCATAGCAGACTGCAGTTCAAATCCCAGACCTGATGGCTTGTTTTATCACTTTTCCTCCCTCCCTCTCTCCTCTCTCTCACTCTGTGTGTGTGTCTGTGGGTCTGGGGAGCCATCTAGCAAACTTAACAACAATACTAATAAATCTTTTTTTAAAAAAAGTTCTTTTGATACCTTACAATCAATGAGATTATATACATTAGAATTTGAATCTAATTTTCTACCTAAATATGAGAGGACTTCAAACATTTGTAAACAATGGAATTTAAGTACAAGATTATTTTGGTATACCTGCTCTAGCACTGCTGAGCAGAATATTTTGAAATCCATTCATGGTTTTTTCACAATATGCATTTTCTATAAACTTTTAAAGACTTCTCATCTAAGTTCAACGTGTATTTTTTAAATAATTATTTTATTTAACTTTATTTATTTATTTGATCAGAGAGGGACAGAGTGAGAGAGCGAGAGGGAAAGTAAGAAAGCAAGCCACCAGGTCTGGGACTTGAAGCATGGTTGGCCCTGTGAGAGTCCAGAGCCCTTAACCACCACGCCACCTGCCGGCCCCAGTTCGACATGTATTTTGTTCAGTACTGTAACCAGAGAGAATCCCAGGCCAGCCGAGTCAGAGTGAGCAAGGCTCTTCTGCCTATTGCTGAAGCCAGACCAGTGCTGTGCCGTGTTGTCAAGGCTGTCTCCACCAGCAGCGACCTCGGGCAGGGACTTAGGTCGTGGGCACCGTCTCCTACTGCAGCGACCTCGGGAAGTGGGGCCAGGCTAGCCACGCTGTAGGAAGTTGCTGTCCATTCCCTGTTCAGCAGTGCCAGAGTGGAAGGAGCGGTGGACTCAGAACCCATCCCTGTCACTTCCCCGGGGGGCCACCACCACCAGGACTTGCGGGTCATCTTCCAGCCTTACTCCTACTCTGCCCTGCATGCTGTGACCGAAGAACTTGACCACCCTCTTGAGGAGCAGGGGCGTGATGAGAAACTGGTGAAGACACAGAATGGAGGTGGAGAACCTCCTTTCAGGACGTCAGGAGACGGGAGGGTAAGGCCTGGCAACACCCGAGTGAGGTGGTATTTGCTTTCTGTTCGGGGAAACGTGCATCAGTTGTTAGTAGAATCACACAAACCAGCCACCATCAGAAATGAGCTGCTATGTGAGGGGCACACCCTGTAGGCAGTTGCTGGGTTGCTTTTAACCATCCCAGAGGCAGGCAGCCCACTTTTGGAGTCCTCCTGCCCAATATGCGTGCAGTTTTTGCACATGTAGTGTGTAAAGCATGAGCAAAGGCAATGTGGAAGGAACCCGGCTCCAGAGCCAATGGGGTGTGTTCAGTCCTGCGCCAGCACTGAGCAAGCCCCTCCCCTCCCGACAGACAGCCCCAGACCGACCTGTCCTTCCATTGTCTGAACTCCTATCAGCAAGGTCCGGTTTGACCTTGACCGAGCTGTTACTGCCTTAAATGTCAGGGTGTCATTGCTTACTTAGCAGACTTAGCCTCCAAACAGAGCACTTCCCAACGGCAGGAATCCGCCTCCTTCTGTCTGCAGACCTGTAGCAGGGGTATGTGGTTAATTAAATTAGGATCTAGATGAGCTGCGGTATTGATTTTAAATATTTAACTCGCTGTTTAATATAACGACTGAAAGACACTGTTTCGGTATTGTTTAGCTCCCAGATTCCAGACCGTGCTGTTTTGAGTCCATAAAATGATGCGTTTTTCTGTGCATCCCGCAACATTGTCTTGTACACTTGTTCTCTGTTCATTGACAGTTGTTAAAACAGATCAGCACTGGCAGAACTTGGCCAGCTCCTCTCCACACTTACTGTGAACTGTTACCCATGGAACCAGCCCAAACAGAAAGCTACAAAGAGGCTAATTGAAATCAGAATGCTGGGTCATTTCTCATTCAAACAAAACAGATGGCCCTTCTTGCCACACTTCTGTCAAACTTGGGGGGAAACGATTAAAAGCATTTCTTTAACTCCCACACAGGCTTGCTGGCTCCGTAAAGGAAGTATACATAGCAACTGCAGTGCAGAGTGGGGGAGGGAAGGTGCTTTTAACTAGCAGAGCTTTTTTCCGTTCTTTTGAAGGTTAAGAAAAAGTGTTTTCCTCAAGGATAGTCAATAGTTACGGTTTCAGGCCGGCAAGTGGCATGGTGGGTAAGGGCACTGAACATGGCCATCGTGGCTTGAGTCCTGGATCTGGCAGCTTGCTTTCTCACTTCCCCTCTCTCTTTCACTCTGTCCCTCTCTGGTCAAATTAAAATAAATAAATAATAAAGTTAAATAAAATAATTCTTTAAAAAATAGTTATGGTTTCAGTGTAAATTCTGAACACTTATTTTAATTCATTGTTTTTCCTTTGGAATAGATCATCCATGCACATGGTATACAATTCAAAATGTACAAAAGAATATAGGGAGGTTGGCCACAAAGCACAGGAGTCTGAAGTGCTCAGAGGAAGCCAGTTCCCACGTGGCTGGCCAAGGTCTGAGTCCCAGACACTGTGACTTGAAACACACAACAGGATGTATGTTCCCGGGGTCGTGATAGGATGGAGAGTTGGAGGAAAAGGACGGTGCCCTGACCAGGTCCATAGGAGGGGTGTTCTCTTTCTCTCCCTCCCTAGTACATGCACACACACCCTGGCACTACTGTGGACAGCAGCAGAGAAGGTCTCCTGTTATCCCTCAGTCACTGAAACCGCACTCCTAGAGACAGCCTGGTAACGGGCTCCTGTACCTTTCCAGAAGCTGGACCTCCGTTTTAAATTTAGATACGTGAAGCTAATTCGGATTTGTAAATAGGGACCTGACAATATTAATATTTGTTTGCGAAATCGGTGTGAAGGTTTTAAGAAAGCGCTGTGGAGATCGTGTTTCATTGCATAGGGTGTGTTTAGCATACGGACAAAGGCATTGTTGGCCAAGCTACTAACTGACATTTATGGAGTTTGTTTCTTCTTTTAGGTTTCTGCCATAGGGCATGTGCACCTGCAGGAGAGAGACAGAGACAATGAGAGGGAAAGTGAGAAATTGCGCCCAGAGAGGATGGCCATACCACAATCCCTTCTCCTCCATTCTCCTCCAGGGATTCAGGCATGCACGCACATGCTCCCGGCATGATATTCAAGCCGTCGAGTCCAGGACTTGAACCATAGTTGGCGAGGTGGGAGTCCAGCACCTTAACCGCCATACCACCTGCGACACTTTTCAGCATTTAATACACATGTGAAATAGCGTGAGCTCCTCTTGGGCCCTGGGAGGGGAAGGGCGTGGGTCCCGAGTGTGCTGGAGAGAGCGTGCTGCTGCAGAGCTCAGCCATCCTGCCTCAGGTGCTCATCGCCAGGCCCTGGGAGGGGAAGGGCGTGGGTCCCGAGTGTGCCGGAGAGAGCACGCTGCTGCAGAGTTCAGCCACCCTGCCTCAAGTGCTCCTGGTGGCCAGACTCTGAGGAAGGCGTCGCTAGGCCCCAGCTGCAGAGGGGCATTTAGTCCAGGCAGCGCTGCCCAGAAATGTGGCCTCTAAAAAACTGTGGCATCAACCTGCCACCAGGCCGGCCACGATGTGCTGGGGAGTTTGAGATGCTGCATCTGGAGTTTGGGTTCCTCCTCTGCCCCCCAAGTTCATCAAAGCCTCACCTCACAATGTGGTCTGTTTATACCTCAGGGGTGAATTTTACTTTTTATTCATTTATCTCTGTGGGCTTTGTTGCATTTTTCAACTGTATGAACACAGCAGAATGAGTGGCTTAGTTTTATGTTTAAAAAAAAAAAACTGCAGGGGGTCCAGCAGGTGGTGTGGTGGTTGAGGTGCTGAACTCTTACCAAGGTGTGAGTCCCACACCCCACGACCTGAAAGTCACACCAGGTATGTGTGCGTGCATGTCCAAAATCCCGACAGGAGGATGGAGGAGAAGGGTTTGCAGCATGGCCAGCCCTACTGGCGTGATTTCTCACTTTCTCTCTCTCTGTCTCTCTCCCCAGCAAATGCGAGCACCCTGTGGCAAAAACTGAAGTAAAAAAAATTAAAATTAATTTAAAAAGCCTTAGGATCCTGTGAACATGTGAGGGTACAGCATCTTCTTGTACCCTAACACTGCCCCATGGGGTGGCTGCTTCCCCTACTCTCCCTGAGCTGGGCTGTGGCTAATTGGATGGCTCTGGAGGCCCACCTCTCCCCACCCTGGCCTGGGCTGTTGCAGGGACCGCTCTTTGTTATCTGCCTCACCTGTGCTCAGGTGAGGGGGAACAGGTGCCCTGGAAGCCTGGACAATTCCCCACCCACCCACCAACACATCCTCAGGTGCCTCCCCGGGCGTCCCAGGAGGCTGTGGGCGGGCTGTGGACCTGGCTCCATGGGTGTGGGGGCTAAAGTCTCCCCTGTGCGAGAAGGCCAGCAGCCCACGGCGCCTGCGTGTCACCCCCTCACACTGCAGGGGGCAGCCTGCTCCTGCTTGGGCGCTGAGAAACTTCCCAGGTCTGCTTTCACCCTTTCTGACGTTACATTCCGATTTTTGATCTGTCGCTGCCTTAGTTATGTGTGAATAAATGCGGGGTGGTCAGAAAAGTCATGACATATTTTTCTATGCAAAACTGCATCATGACTTTTCCAATGACCCAATATATATGTGAGTTTCTATCAGCAACCAACAAAAGGCAATTAATTGAATGGAGAAGCCATATTTTAAAAAGCCAGGATTACAGGGTTAGCAAGTGGCATGGTGGTTAAGGCACTGGGTTGACACGGCCAGCTTCACGGTTCTAGTCCCGGCCCAGTGGCTTGAAAATCACACCAGGCACGTGTGCATGTGTGCCCCAAATCCCAAGAGAATGGAGGAGAAAGGATTACAGCATGGCCCTCCCCGGAAGGTGATTTCTCACTTTCCCTCTGTCTCTCTGGAGAGTGCACGCACCCTATTGAAAAAAAAAAAAAAAATCTAAAAAAAGAAAAAAGTCACGATTCCATCTGATTCTCATAACGTTCTAGTTTCACAGACACGACGTGGCATTTGCGGTATCTGTCCTAATCGTACGAGATTTCCCTGACGTTTAGATGTTTCTCAGTTACGTGTCCATACGTTACAGAGAATACTGTACAGCTCTTTCATGTCCACGAAATCATGAGGTGACCGTCTGGGAAGGAGAGACAAACTTGCTCCCCGGACCTCAGAAGGGACTGACCTGTCCCTCATCCCTTCCGGTGGAGAGAAAGCAGAGCCGGAAGCGGGTCTGGAATTGACCCAGCAATCCCAGGATCAGGGTCCCCTGGGAGAGGACCCCAGACCTGCTGGTTTTCTAGTGAACAGAAGACACCAATTGGATCTAGGAGAGGCGTCAGCGCTGAACCCCAGGAATCTAGCACTGTGAGCAGGACCCAGATCCCACACAACCAACTGTGGTTTGAATCCTGGCCCTGGCAGTTTGCAAAACATTCCAGGTGCATGGATGCAGGAGCCTGAGATCCTGGCAGGTAGAGGAACGTAGGGAAAAGGCTTGCTGTGTGACCAGGCCCCCTGGGGGGCTGAGGAGTGTCCCCCCTCTCTTCTCTCTAGCGTGCACACGTGCCCTCCGGCTCTAGATGTATGGGAGAGGCTGCCGCAGGTGAATGTAACCCAGAGACAGGGTGGAGAGGTCGAGGAGGGCAGAGGGTTGGTCTGTTTCTGCCATACTTGCCTGTCTCCCTGCCACCAGGTCACTTGCCCTCTGAAAATGTCCAGTTGTGGCTCAGCTCATACCTCAATGTCCACGTCTGTGCTGGGTGGAGCCGGAAGCCAAAGCTGTCACCATCTGTAAACGCCCTGGAAGCACCAAAGGGCAAAGATCCAATGTTCCAGAACCTTCTGACTGTGGACAAGCCCCAGCCCTTAAGAGGCGAGCTGCCACACGAACTCCCTCCTGCTTCCAAATAGAGGTTGAAGAGCTCTGCAGAGAAAGGCAGGTTTGAGAAACCGCTCAGGAGCCAGCTGGTGGCATGGAAGTTAAGGTGGCTGGATCCCACACGGCTTGAAAATCACATCAGTGCGTGTGCGTGCGTGCCCAAAATCCTGAGAGGAAAATGGAGAAGGGATTACGGCATGGCCATCCCCCACCAGGGAGGTGTTTTCTCACTTTGCTTCTCTTTCTATCTCTGTCTCTCTCTGATAAGAACATGAGACCTCTAACAAATTAAAAAAAAGAAAAAACTGAGCTGCTAAGGACCTTCAGGACAAGGACGGCCTTAGAATGTGACAGAACTAAACCCCCAACATGTAGATGTCTCTCACAGGTGGCAGCCTGTGTTGGGAAGCTGGAGACCCGAGCGTGCCTATGGCTGACAACAGGGCCTTCTGACCTACGCTCACCAGGGGTCAGGAGGCTTACCTGGTCATTTCTTAGGCTTTCTGGAAGGTTCTGAGGTAGTGCTGCTGGGCTTTGGTTTCTAGTTCTTTTTTTTTTTTTTTTTTTTTGAGAGGATTTTGCTGTAGGGCGCATGCGCTCGCCAGAAAGACAGAGAGAGACAGAGAGACAGAAAGCGAGAAATCACCCCCCTCCCAGGGGGGATGGCCACACCGCAATCCCTTCTCCTCCATTCTCCTCTTAGGATCTTGGGCACGCACGCACACGCACCCGGCATGAGTTTTAAGCCACCAGGTCCGGGACTCAAACCGCAGTCAACTATGTGGGAGTCCAGCGACATAGCCATTACGCTAACTGCTGGTCCCCATTTCTAGTTCTTTTCCTGAGAAGGCTGGCTCAGGCAGTAAGTGCCTGGTTCACACAGAAATGTAGGACTTTCTAGGGAATAAGTAACATGTCCTCACTTTCTCCCTGCCCTGTCTTTTTAACCTTCCCACTCCCCACCAGCAGAAGCACCCAGAACTCCTCACCTGTTAAATAATCAAAGTACATGTCTTGAAAGGAACCAGGATACGGCTCTCTTCCCCACACCCCAGCAAGCATTTCCTTCTTTTTCTGACCCCTTGATTTATCTTTTCTTTATTTTTTTTCTTTGAGAGGGAGAGGTCGTTGTACATTTGTACGCAGCTATAAGGAATAATAGAGGTCCTCCGTACCCTTTGCTCAGTTTCCCCCCAGTGGTAATGTCTTACAAAACCACAAAGCACCATCAAAATCAGGACATGGATGTTGGCCGACAAGATACGATCCCCCTAAAAGGAAGGCGAGGCCGAGCCAGGAAGGCAGAGATTTGTTCTGGGCCAGGTCAGGATGATCACTTGTTATGAATTCCGAGTGGCCCGGGACCACGCATGCCAATGTTAGAGACCTCAGGGTGATTATAAAGGCAGACGCCACTGAAGGTTGGGGAGAGCAGCAGGGAGTCTTGTACAGTGGCGATTGGCTACATCTCACAGGGCAGCGGGATGACCCTGTGGTCACCTGGAGTCGCTTTGCTTAATCTTAAGTAAAATGTGGAGGCAGTGAGTCTAGAAGGTAAAGGAGGAATGTATTTGGATGACAATGATGTCATGAGACAGGACGTCCAGTGGGCTTGCGTAGCATCCAGAGTTACTTCCGACGAACATTCCAAAGGGAGCCACAGGCCGTGTTATAGCGCTGACTTAGACCGGAGTCCCCTGAGCTCAGCAAAAACTGTCCTACTGGGCGAATCTTTCAGCTTCCTAAAAGCTTCCGTCTGATGATGTGGCATTTCAGCACGAGGCGCTCCATTTTGATCTGGTCTGTTGGGGCCTAGAACAAAACATCGGGCCTTAGCCCAAACCACTGGCCCCTTAAAATTTTGATGTAACAACATATGATGGAACATTCTGTCATCATGAGGATCCCTCAGGCTGCCTTTTTAGCCACACCCATCTCCCTCCCACTATTCATCTGTTCTCTATTTCTCTTTGTCTTTGCTATAGGGCACATGCGCTCAGGGACAGAGGGAGAGAGAGAGTGAGAAGTCACTCCCAGGGGGAATGGCCATCCCTTCTCCATTCACCTTAGGATTTGGGGCACACATGCATTCACACTTGGTGGGTTTTTCAAGTCACTGGGTCCCAGACTCGAACCGCAAATTGACCACGTGGGATCCAGCTGCTTTAGCCACCATGCCACCTGCTGGCTTTATTCTCCATTTCTATAATTTCATCATTTGAAGGGTGTTCTCTAAAGGGACTCAAGTGGTATGTGACCTTTCAGGATTGACTTTTTCCACTCAGCATAATTCTCCGGGATTCATCAAGGTCGCTGCACATGGCTGTCACCTGTTCTGCTTTAGGGCTGACTAGTATTCCAAACGGGTCCTGGAGCCCCACCAGGTTGGACTCCTCCACTCTCTGAGGTTCATTGAACCTCACTGGCAATAGGCAGATTAGTTATAGAAAAGGCACACAGACTTATTCTAACATCTATGTGTGCATTCAAAGTGTGGCTCAGGGGAAGGCCCAGTGACTGAAAGCTTTGTACCACGCGGGACAGGAACTTCCGGGTTAAGAGTTGGGGGGAGAGACACAAAGGATCGTGTCGTTCTGGGCCAGGTGTCACAACTCTGATCTACATTTTTGTTCCAGGATTGATAAGAGATTAGCACCAGGGAAGCCTGCTTGCATCTGCTGCTTACTTTACTGATGTAAATAGATGTAACTTTAATTTTTTTTTTTAACCAAAGAGTAGTGTTTTTTTGGTTTGTTTGTTATGGGGTGTATCTGTTCACTGGAAAGGGGCAGAAAGAGAGAGAGAGAGATGCTGTAATCCCTTCTCCTCCATGCTGTCCTCGGGATTTCGGGCACGAATGCACATGCACCAAGCATGTAATTGAAGCCATGGCCCATGAGTCAGACCGTGCAGCCGGCCATGTGGGTCCAACCACCTTAACCTTTGTACCACCTGCGGGTCCAAGATTAATGCTTAAAAAAAGTATTGTGTCTACAGAGATTCTCAATAGTTATCTCAAAATATGC
>NW_006159515.1:5133801-5153004 GCF_000334495.1 Tupaia belangeri chinensis | reverse complement strand
ACACTCAAAATGTATGAGGGAGCTATGTAATTCTTTTATAGTAGTATATCGGGGAGTCAGAGGGGGGTCATTTCCCAGCAAGGCTATCACAGTCCCGGAGCGAATAGCAGGTGGCCTTGCCAACATGCTAAGTGACCCAAGCTTGTTCCAAGGTCGGGGGGTGTATAGTCGTGGCCTTGCCAACTCACTGAACCGACCGGAAGCGATGCTCAAAGGTCAAGGGGCTCAAACGGGTCCTGGAGCCCCACCAGGTTGGACTCCTCCACTCTCTGAGGTTCATTGAACCTCACTGGCAATAGGCAGATTAGTTATAGAAAAGGCACACAGACTTATTCTAACATCTATGTGTGCATTCAAAGTGTGGCTCAGGGGAAGGCCCAGTGACTGAAAGCTTTGTACCACGCGGGACAGGAACTTCCGGGTTAAGAGTTGGGGGGAGAGACACAAAGGATCGTGTCGTTCTGGGCCAGGTGTCACAACTCTGATCTACATTTTTGTTCCAGGATTGATAAGAGATTAGCACCAGGGAAACCTGCTTGCATCTGCTGCTTACTTTACTGATGTAAATAGATGTAACTTTAATTTTTTTTTTTAACCAAAGAGTAGTGTTTTTTTGGTTTGTTTGTTATGGGGTGTATCTGTTCACTGGAAAGGGGCAGAAAGAGAGAGAGAGAGATGCTGTAATCCCTTCTCCTCCATGCTGTCCTCGGGATTTCGGGCACGAATGCACATGCACCAAGCATGTAATTGAAGCCATGGCCCATGAGTCAGACCGTGCAGCCGGCCATGTGGGTCCAACCACCTTAACCTTTGTACCACCTGCGGGTCCAAGATTAATGCTTAAAAAAAGTATTGTGTCTACAGAGATTCTCAATAGTTATCTCAAAATATGCTCAAAAAGTGTATCTGGGGGTGGCATATTTTGGCTCCCCATAGTTCAATGCTGCGGTGTGAACTGTGTTCCCAGAAAGCGTGTGTTGGAAACTTCTCCCCAATGTTGGGAGGTGGAGGCCGATGGGAGGCGATCAGGCCGTGAGGGCCAAGTGAATGTGTTGGTGCCGTAAATGAGGGCGTGGCTTCCTTCGCAGACGAGTCCGGCTCCCCTTGCTCTGGCTACTGCTCTCTCTGACCCCTGCTTTCCACCATGTCTGCCATGGGAAGCAAGCAAGAGGGCCCTCTCCAGGTGCCGGCTCCTTGCTACCAGACTTCCAGCCTCCAGAAACGTGAGAAATGTCTTTATAAATTACCCAGTCTCTGGGGTGCTATTAGAGCCACTCCCAGCAGTCTGCGGTGGTATGGACGTACCAGAGTTTGTTTATCTATTCACACATTGAAGGACATCGGGTGTTTCCAGTTTGGGGCTATAATGAATCAAGGCTCTCTGAACATTTTTTGACAAATGTTTGTGTTTACGTAAGTTTTTATTTCTTTGGGACAAATGCCCAAGAGTGTTAACTGCAGAATGGCATGGTAGTTACATGTCTAGTTTCATAGGAAACTGCCAAACTGTTTTGCAGAGTGGCCATCTGACATTCCGACTGGAACACAGCAGTGATTCTATTTTTCTGCATCATCACCAGCATTTGGTATTGTCGCTATTTTTTTTTCTTTTAGATTTTTTGTCATAGGGCACATGCACTTGTTGGCGAGAGACAGAGAGAAGGAAAAGTGAGAAATCACTCCCCAAGGGGGATGGTCACACTGCAATCCCTTCTCCATTCTCCTCTTGGGATTTTGGGCACCCACGCACAAGAACTCAGCATGTTTATTTAAGCCATCAGATTGAGGACTCGAACTACACAGCCAGCCACGTGGGCTCCAGCTGCCTTAACCACCATGCCACAGGCTCGCCCCAATTGTTTTTAAATCCGCACTTCTCACAAATTCCTGTGCATGTGTCTTCTGGAGATGTTAAGATCCCGAGGTCTGCGATGGGGCCCGAGGGCGCGTATCATCAGCCCCAGGTGATACTCCTGGAAACTGAAGCCCAGAAGAGTTAAGCAAGGCAGCCAAAGGCACCCGCAGAGTCCACAGCCAGCTCCCCTTGCACCCCGTTACCACCGTCTCACACCTGCTTAGGGGAAATAAACGTGCTCTCAGGAAGCAGCCGGAAACCCTGCCCTCGCATGCAGGTAAGGCAGTGAGTTCATGCGGTGTCCTTCCAGGGATTTCTGCAGTTTCTGCCCTGTTTGGTTTGTGTCAATAAACAGTTTTGGGCTAACATCAGTCTAAGCAAATCCCTAGTCCAGAAGCCCAGTTTTATCACACCAGCGACAGAACTTGCAGCATGTGTGAGGGAGAAACGCTCTTGGTCTGGGCCTTGGCTGTTAAACTGCACGCCCCACCCCTGCATCCCTGCTGAGCTCGTGTGTTTAAAGCCATACCCGCCGGGATGTCAGCATGTGACTGTCTTTGGAGACCGGGCCTTTAGAGAGGTGATTCAGTCACAACGAGGTCATTGGGGTGGGCCCCACCCAGCATGTCTGGTGTCATTCTAAGTAGAAGAGATCCGGACACAGACGCAGCCAGGGAAGACCCTGTGAGACCCAGGGATAAGGCAGCGTCTGAGAGCCAAGGACCGAGGGGCGGGGGAAACACCTGCCGACACACTGGCCTCATACTGCGAGCCCATGGGTGTCTGGTGTGTGACCGCCTGGTCCGAACACACCCGCAGGTGGTGGGTACAGAGCGAGTGCCCAGGACCCCCCGGGGTTCTTCAGCGGAGCTCCTAGCAAAGCCCCTTTCACTGCAGGGGATGCGGTGGCGGACAGGGCAAAGTGGACCTTCTGGTCTCCAAATCGCATGTTGCCCCCATGATAGATCATTTTAAGCTCCTTCTAAATACGCTCCTTTGAAATAAGAGGAAGAAAGTCAAAAGATGAAAACCACCCATGTATTCCGGTGGATGAATCGATAAACAAAATGTGAACTAAACCGGGTGCGGTAGGACACACACTGTTCTGAGGTCCTCCGAGCTGTCAAATTCACAGAGACGGATCGGAGAATGGTGATTGCCAGGGTGGGTGGGGGAGTGGGCAGTTAGTGGGTAACAGGCGTAGAGTCCCAGTTTGGGGTGAAGGAAAAGCTCTGGGTGAGAAGGAGGTTATGGTCACACCACGGTGAATGCATCTGATGCCACTGAGCCGTGCACTGCCACTTCATAGCCCTGGATTGTGAAGGACTCAGTAGCTCATTAACTGACAATGAGTAAGATGTAGACTTACAGAGATTCGCATTCCCTACTGTACAATTTTGTTTTGTTTTATTTATTTATTTTTTTTTTTGGTGTTTTGCCATAAAGCATACATGCTTGCCAGAGAGAGATGGTGAGAAAGAAAGTGAGAAATCGCCCCCCTGGGGTGGGGTATACTACAGTCCCTTCTCCTCCATTCTCCTCTTGGGATCTTGGGCATACATTCACATGTGCCTGGCGTGGTTTTCAAGCTGCTGGGTCCGGGACTTAAACTACGGTTGACCGTTGGAATTCCAGTGCCTTAACCGCCATGCCACCTGCTGGCCTCTAAACAACTTTTAAGTTGATTTGTTTATTTGGAGGGAGAAGGAGAAAGACAAGCACCCTTGACAGGGTCTCATGCCGCGCTGTCCCCGGCGTTTCCCAGTCAGCCAGGATGGAGGTGTGCTCACACCCCCGGGGTGTGCAGGCCGACCTGGGAGCCACAGCCCACTCTCCGTGCATTCCCGCCATTGCAGGGCAGTGTGCCCTGTTGCAGCAGTGCCAGGCCTAGACCAAGGCATTTCGCATGACTGTAACAGGACTCATTTGCATCGCTGTACCTGGAAACGAAGTAGGACTATCAGCTTTCTACAAGTTTACTTCTGTCTCTCCAGACAGACCATCAGAGCTGCACGGCACCCCTAATCAGGTAATCCTGGATGGTTGGGGGGACAACCCCGGCATTTCATTGAAAGGATCCTAACAGGGACCAGCAGATGGCATAATGGTTACTTTGTTGGGCTTCCCCTTAGCTGACTGCGGTTCCAGTCCTAGACCCAGCGACTTAAAACTCACCCCAGGTGCAGGACTGGCAGATGGCATGGTGATTAAGGGTACTGGACTCCCACATGGCCGACCGCGATTTGAGTCCCAGACCTGGCGACTTGCTTTCTCTCTGTCTCTCTTTCTCTCTCTTGCTCTGTCCGTGTCTGGTCGAATTAAAATAAATAAAGTTGAATAAAATATTTCTAAAAAAACAACTCACACCTGGCGCATGTGTGGGCGTGCCCAAAATCTCGGGAGGAGACTGGAGGAGAAAGGATTGGGGTGTAGTCATCCCCCGGGGGTGAGTGTGTGTGTGTGTGATCACTCCCTTTCTGTCTCTCTATCTATCTCTGTCTCTCTGGCTGAGTACACATGCCTTATAGCAAAAATCTCTCTTTAAAAAGAGAAAAAAGGACTCTTAACGTTCTCACCTGTCCGCCTTTGGCTATCTTTCCTGGCACGTCTGGCTCACCGTGCATCGTGGGTCCAAGGAGCTCTCCTCGATTTCCCCACTTGTGGGTCAGGGATGACGAGGAGGAACGAGTGACATAACCATTACGCCATCTGCTGGTCCCGTGAGCTGAGATAGATTAAAAATAAAAAAAGAAAGAAAGAAAAAAAGAAAAGGCCAGCCTTCATGGTCTAATGGGAAGAGCAAATCATTAGCAAAGTAATTGAGCAGGGCCATGAGGGCACAGGGCCTCCCTATGTCTCCACCTTCGAAGACTCATTGCGGGAAGTCCCCATTCCTGGGAGCACCTGACAGACATATCCTGGGCGTTAGTGTTCAGACAAGCCGTTGCCCTGTAGGCAGGGTCTCCCAGGGCTCAGCCGGGCAATGTATCCATATGTGTATCTGTTCCTATGCTTTGGGGAAAGTCTGGATTTGATTCAGAAAAAGAAAATGGTAGAGGGTGAGAGGTGTTGGTGGGTTAAATCGCTCAAGAAAGATCGGTTAACGTCCTAATCCCCTAGTGGGTCAGACGGTGGCCTTATTTGGAACTAGGATCATGAGTAATAAGTTAAGCTAGATCAGACGCAGTGAGGTGAGCCCTGTCCAATATGACCGATGTCCCTGTAAGAACAGGACACCGTGTGGAGACACAGGCACAGGTGGAGAACACCTCGTGGTGACTAACACTAAGCACAGGTCGGACATAGGCAGCTGCAGGCTGAGGAACGCGAGGAGTCCCTGCAAACCAGGAGGAGCTGGAGAGTTGGGAAGATCCTCCCCTGGAGATTTCAGAGTCCTGGATCTCAGAACTCCAGCCCCCCGGGCTTGTGAGAGCTGAATGCCTGCAGCGTGAGACCCAGGGAAGTCCTGCTGCAGACAACCTGCAATCCGCCCCAGTTGGTAAGTAATGCGCATGCTCCAAAGTAGGGACAGACACGAAATGAAAACGCCCAGCGGAGGGCGCTCGAGAGCCTTCCCGTCCTCAGTCCTAATTTGACTCTAACCTAGCTGATGCGCAAGGAACAGCTGTTTTCAGAATGTGACTCTCTTAACCTCCTTTCAAAGTGATTTGGGTTATTTTTAGTAACTGTCCTCTTGAAGTTTAGATCCTGACCACAAGTGTCTTTGACATGGGCTGGACGTGCAGGATTCTGGGGGAGACAGAGCTGAATGACAACCAATTTGGGCTGGGCGCCTAGTGAGGCTGGGGCTGGGACAGTGTGACAACAGCTCTAAGGAAAAGGCCTCGCCCTCCCACCTGCAAAGTTTGATGATGGGGCCGAATTTCTTTGGTATTGCAGAAACCAGCAACATCTGCTATCTTCTGGAAATTACTATCTGCACTAACAACAGAAATTTTCTCAGCCTGACCATTACTTCCCACCAAGCCTCTGAGGCACTCGGTTTTCTTTGCCACCCACTTCTTAACACTCTGGGGGCTCTCAGTGGGGTTCCCAGACAAGCATGCCAGCCTCACCGAGAGCTGTTAGGAGTGCCACTTCTCAGGCCCCCTCCAGACCTCCTGGATCTAGTGGTGGGACTTTGCAACCAGGGTGTTTTTTAAGTTTACTTATTCATTTCCTCCATGGAACAGAGAAACAGAGAGAAAGACATCTTCCACAGGGTTCCAGTGCTACCGTCCACCTCAAGCCTTCCGCCAGCCCCAGGTCAGGGGCACGTGTGTGCCCTGGTGTACTCAGGGAGGCCCTTGGTCTTGAACTGGGACCCTTCCCATGTGAGTCAGCTTCACAGAGGATTGTGTCTCACTGCTGCTTCACTGGCCTCTGTCATTTTCTTCTTTTAGGTTTTTGCCATAGGACACATGCTCTCGCTGGGGAGAGACAGAGAGTGAAAGAGAGAACTCACCCCCTTGGGGGTGAGTTCCTTTCTCCTGGGATTTTGGGCACACATGTACCCAAGGTGAGTTTCAAATTGCCAGGTCTGGGATTTGAACTGTGGTCAGTCACATGGGAGCTCAGCTCCTTAACCACCATGCCATCTGCTGGCCTCTAGTCAGGGTTTTAAGAAACCATCAAGGTCCAACCCCATTGCCTGGCAGTTGAGTAGATATATAGGGAGCTTGACCCCACATGACCGACTGCACAGTTTGACTCATGTACCCATTGGCTTGAGAAACACACTAGGGGTGTGTGTGTGTGTGTGTGTGTTCCTAAAATCCTGACGGGAGGGAGAAGTGGAGAAGATTGTGGCATGACCATCCCCCATGGGGGGTACCTCTCACATAAAGGGAAAAACAAATTCTTAGAAGCTACCACCATTTCCCTGGACTCCCAGGTGTGAAGGTGTGTCACCATCGTCCTTTGATTTAGCCTTTTCTGTCATCCTCGCAGCCAGTCTCTCCACCCCTTTCCTCTTCCTGCTCTTCCTCATATCCAGTCTCCACACTTGTTCGGGGACTTAGCTGGCATCTGGGCCATCATACCATCTGTTTCCCAGTTCAACCCCCACACTGAACGCTCTGCATACTGAATTCTCTTTGCTTAAAAGTACGTGCTAATTTGTATTGCCACAACAGTGTGGCGTAAAAGAGCACTTCAAACTTCAAGGGCTTGCCATGGTATTTGTTATTGCTGATGTTCTTGGTGTCTGTCGAGGTCTGGCTGGGCTGGGCTGGGCGGGGCCACAGACTCTGCTGCAGAGGGAGACACTGGGGCGACTTGGCTTCACTGCAGTTTGTGGGCCAGCTCTGCTCCCTGAGTCGCTCATCCTCACTGTCATGAGCTTTGCCAGGAAATGTTCTCTAGGTGCTGGCATGTACCAGAGGGCAAGCGGAAACATGCAAGGCCGCTCCAGACACATAGCCAGTGGCCAAGCTCAAGGTCAGGGGACGAGGCGTTGACTTCTCCACCCGCACTGAGCCTGTGATGAGGGTAGATGCAGAGAAGAGGGAGGAATGAGACTGGTCGCTCGATCTACCACATGGAGCATCAAATCTAAACCTCACTCCCTGCATTTCAGAGTCGTTCGTTGCCTGCTCTCACCTCAGCCAGCCATCCAACCAACCCACCCGAACCCCTCGTTCCAGGTGATTCATGTGGGAACAGCTCATGGGCTTCGAGAATCTTAACAAAAGCCAGACAAGATTAGCCCATTCCAGAGAGCAAACCATAGTCCCGCTAGCGCTAGCGCTGAACTGGCCTGGCTCCTGCTTTTCTAGCACACAAAGCAGAGGGCGGAATTCTCTGGGCCCACTTGTTGTTGGTAGCTTTTACAAAATAAACAAACGTTAAACAATTTCTTTTCTAGGAAATAACTGAGCCAGGGATCTTCTTTGTGATTTCGTGGGTTTGTTTTTTCTTGTTTTTCTTTTCCTCTCTCTTTGGGGAAAAATATCTCAAGGAATTATTTTCTCAATAAACAATGGCAACAGTTTATTTTTGTTGGCTTCACTCAGATCCTCTCCCACTTCCCTTTTTTGGATTGAAGACTGACTACAGAAATGAGAAAGGGATACTTTTGATATTCTTTTTTTGTGTGTGTGGTTGCTCTGGCTGGAAAAATAAAAGCTCTGCATTCTTTCTGTATTCAGTGTACTTCAAAGTTAGAAAAATTTGGATAAAGTACATCAGGGTTATGGGTGTTCTAGATTTCGGTCTTTTTATAACTTCTCCATATTTCAGATTCGTTTGACCTCAGGTTAAAGGAACGCTTTTGAAAAGTATAATGATTTGATCCTAGCGATGGATGTAGCAAAAATACTGGGGTCAATAAGTTAAATTAAAAGGCTTTCTAAAAAGCAGAAGAAGAAGAAAAAGAAGCAAAAGCTGGATTTTGCAAACTTTAAGCTTCGGACATAATAGGAGAATTTCCCAACTATATTCTTATAAAAATTTATGGTATGAAAAGAGTTTTCTCTTTTTTAAAATATATATTTTCTTTTACTTTCTTTCTTTCTTTTTTAAAGAATTTGCCAGAGGGCAGGTGTAGTTGCCAGAGAGAGACAGAGAGGGCAAGTGACAGAACGCTCGGATAGGGAGTGGTCCTGCCTCCGTCCCTTCTCTTTTATCTTCTCCCTCCTTTCAGGATTTTGGGCACCCGTGCTCACGTGCCCAGCATGTTGCTTAGACCGCTGGGTCCAGGACTTGAACTGCGCAGTTGGCCTGTGGGATCCACCCACTTTAACCACCACACCGTGGGCTGACCTGAAAAGATTTTTCAGAGGTTACCAGAGTAAAAACGTTTGAATAAGAGGAAATTCACTTCATAATACTTGGAGCTTATTTTCCTAGCTCACATGGGGGTTTTCTCTGGATTTGTCTTTAACACTTTGACATATGTATTTTGTTTCTCTCTTTTTTTAAAAAACAAATCTTTATTATCACCATTTTTTAATTTTTAAAAAAGAATTGTTTCATTTAACTTTATTTATTTATTTAAATTTGACCAGAGAGGGACATGAGGGGGAAGAGAGAGAACGAGAAAGTGAGAAGGAAAGTCACCAGGTCTGGGACTCAAACCGTCAGCCATGTGGGAGTCCAGTGCCAGCACCCTTAACCACCACCTGATGGCCCCATTTTTTTCTTTTTAGAGATTTTTACTATAGGGAGTGTGCGCTCACCTGAGAGACACACAGAAAGCAGGAAATTACCCCAGGGAGGATGGCCACACCGCAATCCCTTCTCTTCCCGTTCTCCTCTCGGGATTTTGGCAACACACACATACGTGCCCAGCCTGAGTTTTAAGTCATCATGTCTGGGACTTGAACCACAGTTGACTACTTGGGAGTCCAGTGGCATAATCATATGCCATCTACTGGTCCCCATTATTTTTTAATTTGACTAGACAGAGACAGAGAGAGAGGGAAAGTGAGGAAGCAAGCTACCAGGTCTGGGAGTGAAACTGCAGTTGGCCATGTCAGAGTCCAACGCCCCAACCACCACGCCACCTGCTGGCCCTTGTACATTGCTTCTGACCCTTCCCACAAAAATCTGAATGCAATCATACATGTTGGAGTTTTTCAATATTACCTAAAATATGTTTTAGTTCTTTTTTGAGGGGGAAAAAAAAGCAAGTTTCAAAACAGAATATATATATACACACACACACACACACACACACACATATATATGTGTGTGTGTCAAACATTATTTTCTAAAAGCATTATTTGTTTCATTTTATTTATTATTATTTTTAAATTTTGCTATAAGGCACATGTGCTCATCAAAGAGAAAGAGAGGGAGGGACAGTGAGAAAGCAAGCAGCTAGGTCTGGGGCTTGAACTGGGTTTGGTCATGTGGCAGTCCAGCACGTCAACCACCATGCCCCCTGCTGGCCCCTCGAATATTATTGGGTCATCGGGAAAGTCACGGCCCATTTTTGCATAGAAACACATAGGCTTTCCGTGTGTTTCACAGAAGCACATCATGACTCTCTCAACGACCTAGTATGTTTGTTAAGAATTATGTATGTGTTCAGTATCTATCTAGACAGATACACGCAGAGAACAGCTGAGATGTGAGCATAATAAAGACATCCTAGGGACCAGCAGATGGCGTAGTGGTTATGTTGCTGGACTCCCATATAGTCAACTGCAGTTTGAGTCCTGGACTGGGAGACTCGAAACATGCTGGGTACATGTGTGTGCGTGCCCAAGATCCAGGGAAGGAAAGAGAATGCGGCGTGGCCATCTCCCCTGGAGGATGATTTCTCACTTTCTGTCTCTTTGTCTCTCTCTGTCTCTCTGACGAGCACACGTGCCCTATAGCAATAAAAAAAAGACATTATAATATTTTTTAACTATTTTATTTATCCATTCACTTTTTTTTTATTTGACCAGAGAGAGACACAGAGAAAGGAGGGGGGAGTGAGAAAGCAAGCCACCAGGTCTGGGACTCGAACTGTGGCCACCCATATGGGAGTGTCCAGCACTTTCACTATCACGCCACCTGCTGGTCCCCCAAGACATTATAATATTAAGTTACCTTTCAGTGCTAACTTTTTTCTTTTCCTTTCTTTTTCCTTTTATCTCTTTCTTTCCTTTCTTCTCTCTTTTTCTTTCTTTCTTTTCTTTTCTTTTCTTTTTTTTTTAATTTGCTGTAGAGTGTGTGCACTACCAGAGAGAGAGAGAAAGAAAATGAGAAAGCACCCCAAGGGTGACATGCTGCAATCCTTTCTCTTCCCTTCTCCTCTTGGGGTTTTGGGCACACATGCACACGTACCTGTGGGTTTCTCAAGCTAACAGGTCTGGGACTCAAACCGTGCAGTCAGCCATATGGGATCCAGCCACCTTAACCACCATGCCACCTGGCTGAACCTCAATGTTAAGTTATTTTAGAAAGTGTATTTATTTAGCTCTTCCTTGAGAGAGAGAGAGACTGTATTCCCAACAGGGCTTTGTCGTGATCCACCCCCAGCGTCAGCTAGCCCTGGACCACAGGCACGTGCATGCCCAGGGCCCTCAGAAGTGTCTGTAGATGCGAACTTGGAGCCTTCCCACGGTCAGCACCACAGACACCGGGTTTACCGCTGTGTCCCCCAAAGTGCTAACCACCCCTCAACACAGGGTTTTTCTTTTTAATTTAATTTATTCATTCATTTATTTTAATTTGACCAGAGAGAGAAAAAGCGAGAGGGTAAGTGTGAAAGCAAGCCACCAGATCTAGGACTGAAACTGTGGGCAGCCCTGTAGTCCAGCATCTTAACCACCACGTCACCTGCTGGTCCCCGGGGGATTTCGTTTTAAGTCAACAGGTCCAGGACTCAAACTGTGGTTGAAACGTCCAGCGGCATAACCATTATGCCCTCTGCTGGTCCCCACAGGTTTGTTTTTTTTAAGAGTGATTTTTGCTATAGGGCGTGTGTGCTTGCCAAAGAGCCAAGAGACAGAAAGCGAGAAGCCGCCCCCCCAGGGAGGATGGCCACGCTCTTCTCCATTCTCCTCTAGGGATGTGGGGCACATGCACACATGTGCTGGATGTGAGTTTTGAGCGATGTAACCATTATGCCATCTGTTGGTTCCAAATGACGCTAATTCTAAGGAAACTAAAAAAACCTCCAGTTGGGGCCTGCTTTGAATGCTGGACAGCTGGAAATGGCTGCCGGTCTGGCTCCTTAGGTGGCAAATTGGAATAAAGAAAGGAGAGGAGAGAGCAGGGTCCCAGTGCCTGCCTCAGGCTGGCCCTGAGGGATCCCGGAGGGGCAGGGGCAGGGGCAGTGTGGACTCCCAGAGTTACTTCTGAGGCTGGGGCTCACATATCAGATTTCATCTGCAACTTCCTCAGGGAAGTGGCCAAAAGACCAAAGGTCAGGCAGATCCCGACAAGTACAATTTTAACCTGTGTTTGGAATCTTTTCCTTATGCAGTAATACTCGCCTTAAAAAATCACATCCATTGCGATATTATGGCTAAGACTACTATTATTAGGCATAGGTTTGGAATCTGCGCCTCGGCATCTTGTTTCTCACAACTCAGAAGGAATTCCAGATCTGATGTAAGTTAGTCTCCACTTGGTTTGCAAAGGTTCCCTGCTGAAATTGAGGCACCTGAGGATACCGCGCAGGTGCAGTAAGGATAGCTCAGTTCTGCAGATGTTTCAGATCCTGCGTGCCGGCCGGCCGCGCCTTCTGCTAGGATTGGGTGAAGAAATGCACTTCGCCTTCAGAGAATTCACCTCATCACAGCGGCGAGCAGAAGACCTGCTTTGTTCTAGTACTTAAGTCCTTCTTAGGACAACAGATGAGAACAAGGAAGAGCGCCCTAGCAAGGCCGGGCCTGGTGGCACATGATGGTAGTCCCAGCTACTTGGGAGGCTGAGGCAAGATTACAAGTCTGAGGCCAGCGTGGCTCACGTGGTAAGAACCTGCCTCCCCCCAAAAAAGCGAATCTCAGTGCTATGAACAGTTATTAGGCTCTTTTTTTGGGGATGGACCATCGTACAATCCTGGATCAAGGCAGCGGTGCAAAGGGGTTAGTGATCGGGGATTAAGGAACAGCTGAGAGCAATTAGATCACATAAAGTCCCAAATGTCGGTTTATCAGAACGAATTCAAGTTTGGCTCCTGTTGCTAAAAGAAAAAATGAAAAGAAATGTACATATTACTTACAAGCAGACCTGGGGGCCTGCCATCTATTATCAGCAATAAACAGATTTGATTCTTTTCTGAACGAGATTGTCAGGAGCCAGGGGATTTGTCAGCATTCAGATAATCCTCAAATCATCTGTCTGCCCTACCATGGTAATAAGAAATTGCCGGTAAGCAGACTGGTTAACAATCTCCTTGTCTGGTGCATTAAAGATAATTCCACGTAGCCCGGAGGGTCTTAACCAAACAGCCTTCCTTGCAGGCGGTTTGACATTAGCATCTAGCGCTGTCTCCACAAGGCGGCCAGCTCTCTGACCGCTGTGTGCGTTGCTGGGCCCTCACTCTCAGGGCAACCCGGGCTGGACTTTGGGAGTTTTCTATCTATTAATAGCATCGGATATGGAACTCCCATAAAACTCAGCAGCCACTGGGGCCAGCAGGTGGCATGGAGGTTAAGGTGCTAGACCCCCACATGCCTGACCGTGGTTCAAGTCCCAGACCTGGCAGCTTGCTTTCTCACTTTCTCTCTCTTCTCTCTCTGGTGAGCGCATGTGCCCTATAACAAATTTTTAAAAATAATAATAAATTAAGTAAATAAGTAATTAAAAAATATTTAAAAACAGCAATTACAAGGTGGCACAAGTGCATGTGGCAATGCCTGCTCCACACCAAAGACAGGGTGATTCTCACTTTTCCTCTCTGCCTCATTCTGAAGAGCACACACACCCTATAACAAAACTGAAAATAAAGTGAATGCAAGGGCCAGCCCTATGGCCTAGGGCCACTCCTATGGCTCTGGTAAAGGAAGCCAGATCTCCCATGGCCAACTGTGGCTTAAATCCTGCCTGGCAGCTTGGAAAACACACCAGATGTGTGGGCGTGTGTGCCCAACATCCACACAGGAGGGAAAAACAGAGAAGGGATTGCAGTGCAGCTACACCCCAGTGTCCTTGGCAACCACTACCTTACCCTTTGCCTTTTCGTCTTTGAGAATCTGAGTTATGGAGACCAGCAGATGGCATAATGGTTACATCGCTGGACTCCCATGAAGTCGACTGTGGTTCAAGTCCCAGACCTGGTGGCTTGAAACTCATGCTGGGCGCGTGCGCATGCGTGCCCAAGATCCCGAGAGGAGAAGGGATTGTGGCGTGGCCATCTTCCTTGGGGAGTAATTTCTCGCTTTCTGTCTCTCTGTCTCTCTCTGTCTTTCTGGCGAGTGCACGCACCCTATAGCAAAAACCTCTAAAAAAAAGAATGTGAGTTTTGGACCAGCAGGTGGCATGGTGGTTGAGGTTCTGGACTCCCACATGGCTGACCATGGTTTGTGTCCTGGACCTGGTGGCTTGCTTTCTCAGTTGCTCTCTCTCTCTGCTGAGCTCATGTGTCCTATAGCAAATTAAGAAATGATAATAATAAATAAAATTAAAATAAATAATTCTTTAAAAAAAAGAATCTGAGTTATGCCCAGTACTTCATATAAGAATATATTCTTTTGTAACAGGTTTATTTTACTTAGCATAGTGTTTGTTCATATTTTCTTTCTTTCTTACTTTTAGAGTTTTGCTACAGGACATGTGCACTCGCCAGAGAGAGACATAGAGGGAGGAAGAGGGAAAGTGAGAAATCACCCCCAGGAGAATGGCTATACCACTATCCCTTCTTCTCCATTCTCCTCTTGGAATTGTGTGCATGCATACACACACGCCTGGCATGTTTTCCAAACCACTGGGTCCAGGACTTGAACCACAAAGTCAGCCAGGTGAGATTCAGCTGCCTTAACCACCATACCACTGGCTGGTCTCATATTTTTTTGTATTTACTTGTTTGTTGTTGTTGTTTTGGTCATTGTCAGAGGGCATGTGCACTCACCGGAGACAGCGACAGAGAGGGAGAGGGAGGGAGGGAGCACCCCCAGTGGGATGTGGTCTCACCACAGTCCCGCCTCCATTGCTCCTGTTGTGCTGTGACAGGTGCCACAGTGTAGACGCCTAACACAATATAACCTTATTACTTACAGTCCGAAAGGCCAGAGTGCGAAATAGCGCTCACGGGGTGAAGCCAAGGTGGGCGGGGTACGCTGAACCCCCGGGGAGAAGCCTCCTTTGGCCCTTTCCAGCTCTTAGAGGTGCCTGCACGCCTTGACCTCTGCTTCCATGTCACATCTCTGTCCCTCTGCCTTGGCGCTCTTGCTTCCCACCATTTTTAAAAATAATTATTTATTATTTAATTGTATTTATTATTATTATTAAAATTTTTAGTTTGACTGGAGAAACAGAGAGAGAGAGAGAGAGAGATTGGGGGAAAGTGAGAAAGCAAGCCATCAGGTCCAGGACTCGAACCACAGTCGACCATATGAGAGTCCAGCACCTTACCTACCACGTCACCTGTCGGTCCCCTCTTGCTTCCCTCTTGTAAGGTCCTATAATTACATTTGTCCACTCATAATCCAGGATAACCACCCCATCTCTGGATCCTTAGCATTTTTAAAATACATATTAATTTTATTTATTATCATCATTATTTATTTTTTTAATTTGCCATAGGGTACATGAGGTCACTAGAGGGAGAGAGGGGGCAGAGGGAGGAAAGTGAGAGAGCAAGCCGCTAGGTCTGGGACTCAAACCACGTGGGAGTCCTGCACCTCAATCACCACGCCACCTGCTGGGTGATGCTTAGCTTAATCACACCTGCAAAGCGGGGCACTTTGGTCCCCAGGACTAGGACCTGGACATGCTGGAGAGCATCTTGCAGCCCACGAAGCTAGGGAGTAAGGACAGTGACTAGGAATGCGGTCTTGACCACCCACAAAGCAGCGAAAGTAACTGGGGAAATTATGGAAACAGTAAATTTGGCAAAAGATGCCTCAAAAGGCAACACTTTCGAGTCTACAGATACCGGTTTATTTTATTTATTATTATTATATTTTAAAACATTTGACTAGAGGAAGACAAAGAGAAAGAGGAAAGCCACCAGGTCCGGGTCTCGAACCACAGCTAGCCATGTAAGACTCCAGCACCTTGACCACCACACCACCTGCCAGCCTCTACAAAGAGGTTGTGAATGCATGTTCTAGATACTGTGCCCGGTGCCTGATATACGTCCGTGCTTACGTCCCACAAAGACCGCATACATAAGTTCACCGCCTAGTAACTTAGAAGTGGATGCTGCTCTAGAGAGGTCAGGAAAAGGAGCAACTTAGAAGCGGATGCTGCTCTAGAGAGGTCAGGAAAAGGAATCGAGGAGGAAAAGAGAGAGGCCATTTACGGGACAGAGAAATGGATTACCCGTTGATGATAACGTGGATAGTGTCTTCAGCCGGACTGGGGTGAAGTGTACTCATGTTGGGGAAATTCACTTACAAGCTCAGTGATGTATAGTGATTTCGCGTGTAAAATAAATTAAAACTAAAAAATTAAAAAGTAGGGGAAAAAAAGAAAAGCTCAGGGAAGACTTTGGAGAGCCCTGAGGCGTGTGGGGGCATCGCTTCTCTGCCGACACTAGAGGGAGCTGCAGCCCAGTGTTGGCGGCTGAGATTCGGAAAGGATTTTGCCGTCAAGTCAGACACAGTCTTGGGGAGCCTGCAGGCGTTTTAGAGGTCATCTGATCCACTGCCTCAGTTTATAGAGAGGAAGCTAAGGCTGGAGGGTCCTCCACGTGGTCGTCAGTTATTCCGCATGTGGCCTAAATCTGAGCGATCGTCTCCGCCCGTCTTCCCAAGGAGGCCAGACACAGTCACCACGGTATCAAAGGCGGCTCCGCCAGGAGGTGAGGCTGGGAGCGTTTTGTATCATAGCAGCAGGAGGCGGGATGATCTCAGAGCAGAGTTTCTATCTGTGCCACTGTTTAAAATCATTCCACAGAACTTCTAATATGCTTCTTTCGAAGTGTGGTATTCTGAAGTCTTAAATCAGTGACACCGGCCCTCGCTCAGCCTTTGAGACTCAACTTTGGTGAAAATAACCTAGATTGGCCAGACACCAAAAGGAAGGAAAAAATGGGATTCTGAAAAAGAGCCTTTGGTGTTCATATTGAGAGAATAATGCGGTTTCATTTTCTTAATCGTTCCTGCTCTTTATGACTTGAAAATTCACTTAAATGTTACAGTAAACCATGGGTTGATTAGATTTTTAATTTTTAAAAAGTATATATATTTTTAACTTTATTTATTATTATTATTTTCATTTGACCAGAGACCAGAGTGAGAGAGAGAGAAAGTGAGAAAGCAAGCTGCCAGGTCCAGGACTCAAACCATGGTCAGTCATGTGGGAATCCTGCGCCCTTAACCACCATGCCACCTGCCAGCTCCCTAGACTTTTAATTTTTAAAGAATTTCTTTTATTTATGATAGTGTGTGTGTGCGTGCAAGAGCGAGAGGGAGAAGTACTCTCATGGAACCTGTCACACCGTGCCCTCCTCCAACCCTACAGCGCATCAGGGTTCTGGCACGCACTTGGCGTGTCTCAGGCCAACTGCGCCAAGGGTTTGAACCTGGGGTCGGCCATGTGGCTTCCAACACAATATGACTGCACCACCTAGGCTGGGTCTGATGTGTGTGTGTGTGTGTGTGTGTGTGTGTGTGTGTGTGTTTTAATGTTTGTTTGTTTCCTTCTTTTTGTTTTTGCTCTAGGGTGTGTGTGATCACGGGGCAGGGAGGGTTGGGGTGGGAGAAAGTGAGAAATCACCTTCCAGGAAAGAAGATCATGCCTTGTCTTCCAGTCTCCTCTAGGGATTTTGGGCACACACACGCACTTGCCTAATGTGATTTTCAAGCCACTGGGTCCAGGACTCAGCCATGCAGCAGGCCATGTGGGATCCAGCACCTTAACCTTCATGCCACCTGCTGACCCTTATTAGTTATTTTTATTCAACATCTCCCTGGGTGTGACAATTTGCCAAAAGGTAAACCAATACAAAAGTCAGATATTTTAAAAAATTATTTATAATTTTATTTATAATTATTATTTTTTAAGTTTGCTATAAGGCACATGTGTTCACCAGAGAGACAGACAGAGAGAGAGAGAGAGAGAAGCAAGCCACCAGGTCTGAGATTTGAACCGTGGTTGATCCTGTGGGAGTCTAACAGTCCCACATGTCATAACTACTATGACACCTGTTGTCCCCAAAAGCCAGATATTTCTAAGATTAACAGTTTCATTACAGGTGTAAGACCATATGGTAAAAATGTAACTCATTTCCATCCAGAAGACCTGTTTTTGTTAACAGCAATGTGGCCTAAGGTATGAGCACTCCCACATACAGGCTGGCCCAGAGATGCCCCTGGAGCCCTGCTGTGTACCCCCTGTCTGCTCTGTTCCTCCCCTAAAGGCTCATCCAGGTCCCCCTTCCAGATCCATGTCGGTATCCTTCTCTGCAAAACCTCCTGGTCCTCTGTCACTGCCACGTGGAAGAAGTCGCAGCGTCCTTTCTATCTCTGTAACCCTTCTGCATATCATCGGCAGACCACAGAGCTCATCGATTTTCTGGCCTGTCTCTTATCCAGTTATTTACTTTTGGCTAAAGGGCATATGTGCTCCCCAGAGAGAGAGAGAAAGATTAAGAGGGGGAGAGATGAAGGTACCCCTGTGGGGAACGATCATAGTCCCTTCTCCTCCATCTCTTTGACCTTTCAGAATTTGGGGCGTGCACACAAATGCACCTGGCATGTTTCCAAAGCCACTCGGTCCAGGACTCAAACCGCATGGTCAGCCCTGTGGGATCCAGCCGCCTTCACCACCAGGCCATGGAACCATGTGCCCGGCATGTACAGGGAGAACCCAGACTTGAACCCAGGACCTTCCCATACGGGTCTGGCTTCACAGAGCATTGTATTATTGCTGCAGCACAGCTCTCAGCCCTCACGCACTCTTCATAGCCTTGGGCAAACACATACTTTTCAGTTTGGAAGCTGTGAATTAAGACCGTCTTGACAGAAAAACTCTGGATCCCTTTCTCTATTATTCTTTTTTTTAAGCACTAATTAAATACTTTATTGAATAAATACAATACCAAACTAAACACATTCAAATACTTTCTTTAAAAAAATCATTTCAGTGGGGGCTGGCAGGTGGTGTGGTGTTTAAAAGTGCTGGGTTCCCACATGGCTGACTGTGGTTCGAGTCCAGGACCTGGCGACTTGCTTTCTCCCTTTCCCCTTCTCTCTCTCTCTCTGGTCAAATTAAAAAATAATAATAATAAACACAAATGGAATCAAATAAATAAATACTTATTTTTTAAAAGATCATTTTAGGGACCAGTGGGTGGCATGGTGGTTAAGACACTGGACACTCCCACATGACTGATCATGGTTTGAGTCCCAGACCTGGTGGCTTGCTTTTTCACTTCCTCTGTCTCTTTCTCTGTGTCTCTCTCTGTCAGATTAAAAATAAATGAATGAATAAATAAAATTAAATAAATAAATAATTTTTAAAAAATGATCTTAAAGGCCTTCCTATTCAGGCTAGTAACACCATGAAGGCAAGTGTGCTAGTTTAACGTAATTGGCTGATTTTATACAGCACTTACATCTTTACGTCCACAAGTATGTTACTAGATGACAGAGAACATCTAATACAACCATCTCTACATAACTAGGAAATAACTTTCTAAAAAAGGAAGAGTCTAGAGACCCCATCTTTTTTTTTTAATTATTTTATTGGGGGACCAGCAGTTAGTGTAATGGCTATGTCGCTGGACTCCCACGTAGTTG
>NW_006159515.1:5127492-5133395 GCF_000334495.1 Tupaia belangeri chinensis | reverse complement strand
GTCTCTCTCTGTCTGTCTGGTGAGCGCACACACCCTATAGCAAAAAAAAAAAAAAAAACTCTGCAAAAAAAAAAAAGAATTATTTTATTGAATTTTATTTATTCATTCATTCATTTATTTATTTATTTTTGAGAGAGAGAGAGAGAGAGAGAGAGAGAGAGAAGCAGGCAACCCAGCAAGGTCCCTACACTGGGATCTACCCCTAGTCCTAGCCAACCACAACCACAGACACGCATGTCCGCTGTTCTCGGGGAGGTCTCCAGATGCAAACCTGGAACCTTCCAATATCACCTCACAGCGTCATGATACATTGCACCACCATCTGGCCTCAGAAGATACTTTTGAAAAAACAGCAAGTTAGTAATTTCATGAAGGAGCTCAACCAAACTACAACGTGCCAGTTGAGAATGGCCACGACTACTTTCAGTGGAATCTGAAAGGTATGGAATCAGCAAATAAGCCAGGGCAGGACCTGCATTAGGTCCAAGGCACTTTTAATAATGATAACTAGGGGCCAGCAGATAGCGTGGTGGTTAAGGTGCTGGATACTCCCACATGGGTGACCATGGTTCGAGTCCTGGACCTGGCGGCTTGCTTTCTCACTTTCCTTCTCTCTGTGTTTCTGTCTTTCTCTGGTCCAATGAAAATGATTGAATGCATAAATAAAATTAAATAAATAATTCTTTAAAAATAAGGATAACTAGTCATGTGACATTTCTCAATCTTTAATGAGGACGGTGGGACATTTTCATTTTGCATTTATTTATTTATTAAGAATTATTTCTTTAATTTAATTTTAATTATTGTTGCTATTATTTTTAAATTTGTTTTGGGCATATGCACTCATGAAAGAGAAAGAAAGTGAGAAAGCGAGTTGCCAGGTCTAGGACTCGAACCACGGTCAGCCATGTGGTAGTCCAGTTCTTCAACCACCACACCACCTCCTGGCCCCCGTCTTCCATTTATTGAATACCTATTGGACATGAGTCACTGAGCCAGAATCTGGGGGCATGCCAGTGACAAGATATACCAGTTCTCTGGTCTTAAGGAGTTTACAATCTAGTCTTTTTTTTTTTTTTTTAAGGTATATTTATTTATTTATTTTAGAAAGATTTTTGCTATAGGGCATGTGCACTTGCCAGAGAGACAGAGACAGACAGAAAGCAAGAAATCTCCTCCAGTGGGGATGGCCACACTGCAATCTCTTCTCCTCCATTCTCTTGGGATTTGGGGCATGCATGCACATGCACCTGACGTGAGTTCTGAGTCACCGGGTCTAGGACTTGAACTGTAATGGACTACGTGGGAGTCCAGCGATGTAACCATTATACCATCTGCTGGTCCCGAGAGGGTGTTTCTAAACCAGCCTTCCAGCAGCCGTTCTGTGAGAGGCTCTGCCCTGCGCATCTCTAGCCCTGACTGCTAAACCATAGCCTTGCGCCCGAAAGCCCACCTGATAGAAGGTGTAATCCCGTCCCACCACACCCTTGAGGACCCCTGAAGGAACAACAATAACTGAGTACATTTACAGACACGCGAGTAGAAGTGATGGAAACCCTTAGCGGGCCTGACAGTGGAATCGTATAAATGAGGGTCGGCATACTTTGGGTGGTTAGCTCAGGCCCCTGGGAGCAGGCGCCATGTACACAGACCATCCTGGAGAAGGAGGGGAGTAACCACGAGCCATCTGGGGATGGGGAACAGCGAACGTGAAGGACTTAAAGAGGAGAGAGGACCAGCAGGTGGCATGGTGGTTAGGGCACTGGAATCCCACATGGCCAACCGGGTTCCCAGACCAGGCAGCTTGAAAAATCACTCTGGGCACGCGTGCATTCATGCCCAGAGTTCCAGGAGAAGAACAGAGAAGGGGGAGTGACGGGGCCATCCTCCCTGGGGGCGTGATTTCTCTCTCCAGTGAGCGCAGGCACCCTACAGCAAAACTCTAAAAAAAGAAAGCCCAAAAAGACAGTTTAATCAAAAACAGCAATAATATAGTATGTAGTAGGTAGTTAATAGCAGATAAAATGAAGTGTAGGACTACAACAGCACAGAAGTTGAGCGAAGAGAAATAGGAGGTTTTTAAGCGTGAAATTGTGTAATGTCACTTGAAGATGAACTGCATAAGTTGAAGATGCACATCCTGATTCATAAAGGAAATAAGAAAGTCACAGCGAATAAGCCAAAAAGGAAATAACATGGGAAGACTAAAAAGAGGAGGGGCAGCAGGTGGTGTGGTGGTTAGGGCGCTGGACTCCTACTTGGCCGACCGTGGTTCAAGTCCTGGACCTGGTGGCTTGCTTTCTCACTTTTTCTCTCCCTCTGGTGAGCATACATTCCCTATAGAAATTTAATAATAATATGGGACCAGCAGACATCATAATGGTTATGTCACTGGACTCCCACATGGCTGATTGCAGTTGGAGTCTCGAACCCAGTGGCTTAAAAATCACACCAGGTGTGTGTGTGAGCGTGCCCAAAATCCCAGGAGGAGAAAGAAGAAGGGATTGCAGGATGGCCATACGTCCTGGGGGGATGATTTCTCACTTATCCTCTCACTGTCTCTGTCTCTCTCTTTTCCCGGTGAGCTCATGCACCCTATAGCAAAAATTAATTTAATGTATTATTATTAGTGTTATTAATTTTTAAAGCACAAGTGTTCAGTGAACTTAAAATCCTAAGAAGCAGTTGAAGGAGGCTGGAGAGAAGGTTTGAGAGGCAGGCAGGGGACAGACCACGGGAGGCCTTGAGGGTCTCTGTGAAGATCTTGTTTTATTGTAAACAATGAGTTTGAAGAAGGCAGCTGATGTGATCATAGAAATATAAGTTGAGAGTCCCTGGTCCCAGAAGCTGATATCTGAAGTGCCCCAAATGTCCTGGGTACCCACATGGTGTCATACTAGAAAATCTCACACCTGGCCTCAGGTGATGGGTTGCAGCCAGAATGCTGCATGCAACAGGCCAGCTGTGGCCACATGCCGGCAATGCAGCATGCGGAATACCATCTGGGAAGGTCCGGGGTTCACGTCCCGAGGTCTCCCTGAATTCTTCAGAGCATGGAAGGGTTATTGTGACGCCGGCCGGCTGAGACTGGGGGCAGATAGCAGTGTGAAGACCCTGTTAGGGGCACCTCTATAAATAAGTAACAAAAATAAATGTAAATAAATGCTACCATATAAAAATATTGTGTAAAATTACCTTCGGCTGATTTAAGGTATATAGATGTAATTGGTGAGTGCACGTCCCCTATGGCAAAAACCTAAAAAAAGAAGAAGAAAACAAATGAATTTCATGTTTTGTCTCTTTAAACATATGTAAATATTCCAAAGTCTAAAAAAAGAATATGGTATCTGGATCACTTCCAGTCCCAAAGCGGTTTGGATACGATTACTCAATTTGTGATGAGAAATAATAATACTATTAATCACTTGCTTAGGGTTTTTTTTTGTTTGTTTGTTTTGCTATAGGGTGTGTGAGCTCACCAGAGAGAGAGAGAGAAAGAGGAGAGAGAGAGAAGTGAGAAATCACCCCCCAGGGGGGATGGCCATGCTGCAATCCCTTCTCCTCCATTCTCCTCTCAGGATTTTGGGCACGCACGCACATGTACCTGGTGTGATTTTCAAGCCATGGGGTCTGGGACTCGAACCATTCGTTGGCCATGTGAGATCCAGCACCTTAACCTCCATGCCACCTGCTGGCCCTCGCTTGTTTGGATTTTAAGTGCAGGAGCTCTTTCTCTATGTACAGAATGTGTGTGTGTGTGTGTGTGTATGTGTGTGTGTGTGTGATAGACATGTATAAACTCAGTATATCCTTATAATAACTATATGAGGTAAATACTATTTATACCCCCATTTTATAGATGACCAAAAACTGAAGCCGGGAGGTTATATAACTTGACTCAGATCATGCAGCTAGCAAACTCTGGAAACTAGGAGCCACTTCATGCTTTTAAAAGATCAGCTGGTGTTCGGCAAAATGGAGCCAGGAAGCTTTGGAATAATTCAGGTAAAAAGCCGACAATGGCTGTCAATCAAAGCTGGGACTAGGGACCAGTCAGGGAAGCACCAGCCTTGGATATAAATTTGAGAGGGCAGACTCCCTATACCTCAGTAATTAAGATAAATAATATTTCAATACTATATATATATATATTTTTTTTTTGCCATAGGGTATGTGAGCTCACCTGAGAGACAGAGAGAGTGTGATACAGTGACAAATCACCTCCCTAGGGGTATGGCGGCTGCAATCCCTTTCTCCTGCATTCTTCCCCGGGGGATTTTGGGCATGCATACATGTGCCCAGGTCTAGACTCCAACTGTGGTCGCCCAAGTGGGAGTCCAGCGCCTTAACCATCACACACCTGCTGGGCCCCAATATACTATTCTAAAAATCGAGATGATGTGGAAATTCCATTAGGCGGGGCCAGCAGGTGGCAAGGTGGTTGAGGCTCTGGACTCCCACAGACCTACCACAGCTAAAGCCCCAGACCTGGCGACTTTAACTTGCTCACTTTCTCTCTCTCTCTGGTCGAATTTTTTAAATTAATGAATAAATCAATAAATAATACAATTAAATATTTTTTAAAGGAAATTCCATTATGAACAAAACATCAACGTTTTAATTAAAGACTGGGTGGCTATGTTACTGTGTCCTCCTTTGCCTGGGGCTTCAGTATGGCTGGGCTGGGTGCTGGTGGGGACGAGGGTGGAGACGAGAAAGCGGATGAGAATATTGGAGGTGGACAAGGGAGGTCCCCAGGGGTGGACAGTGTGTGAGTGGGTGGCGGGGGGAAGCTGAGAACTTAGTGTTTCGGTCTAGCGGAAGTCCGCCATCCATGTTCCTGTGACTCCGACTTCTCCAAGATCTTGGCGGCAGCTGTGTGTTTAAAGGGCCACTCCCTGCATGCACCCAGGGCACAGTCCAGCTTCCACTGGAAGATTCTGAGAAAGGTTCTCAGGTGTAAATTCAAAGAGCAAATGGAATGTGGCACCTCACAAATGCAGAGGAAGGGAAAGGCATGGTTTCTGGGTAGCATGAGTAAGGGGACAGGCAGTGGGGACAGGCAGTGGGTGCAGGCCCAGCTCGGGCAAACCTGGCAGGAGGGAGCGGGAAGCGCTATGCCGCCTTCTCTCCAGCATTTCTCTGCCCAGAACGCTGCCAACCCCTGCCCTGTCCTGGGATATATGTTCCACACTGAGATCTTCCTGCATTTTTTTTTTAATCACTCCTAGATAACTGTTAACCAAGGCAAGCACATGGCAGCGCTCACGAACTGCCATTAGCTAGTATTTTAACACAAAACCAAAAAATAAATCCTTAGGAAACTCGGCCTGTTTTGGCTGGGAATGTAAGGTTTCCCTGCAGTCGCTTCAAGAGGAAGCGATGCCCAGAACGCTGCCAACCCCTGCCCTGTCCTGGGATATATGTTCCACACTGAGATCTTCCTGCATTTTTTTTTTAAATCACTCCTAGATAACTGTTAACCAAGGCAAGCACATGGCAGCGCTCACGAACTGCCATTAGCTAGTATTTTAACACAAAACCAAAAAATAAATCCTTAGGAAACTCGGCCTGTTTTGGCTGGGAATGTAAGGTTTCCCTGCAGTCGCTTCAAGAGGAAGCGAGAGTTGGATTCGGTCATCAGAGCAACGGCCCAAGGAGCCATCCACTTGGATGCTCTGTTTGGCACCCCCTGGCAGTGGGGACGAACGTCCTGAACACCTGGACAACTTCAGCCAGGTCCCCTGGGAAACCTTAAGGCTGGCCCCAGAAACCTCTAAACTTGCTTGGGGCGTGGCTTGCGGTCTTGGCAGGTGGCTGAAACTCCGGCGGCGGGCCAGGACTGAAGCTCGGAGGGAAGGGGAGAGGGGGTGCAGCCATGTGGACAGAGCTGGGCGGGCCGG
>NW_006159515.1:5108605-5127402 GCF_000334495.1 Tupaia belangeri chinensis | reverse complement strand
TGCAGAGGCTGTGAGTTCAGGTCCCCATACTCCGCCGCCGGCCCGGACTCTGCTTCCTGCGCAGTCCGGGGTACGGGCTCGGCCTTGCCGAGCTCTCGCGGGAACTTGTTGGGGCGCCCTCTAGACCTCCGTGAAGGTCGCTTGTCCCCCATGCCGCCATGTGGAAGGGCCCGTGTGTGGACCCTTGCATGGACCCGGAAAATGGGCACAAGCGTTCCATGGAGTTACCTGGGCTTTATCAGCCCCGGGAAACAAAACCACTGCCCTCCCCTAACCCCATCGCAAACATGAACGCGCCGATCTTTTATAAAAGGCCTTGGAATGCTGTTTCTGAGAAGTGGCTCACTGGTGAATAAGCTACCTGCCAATCGTAAATTTTCGCAGCGATTCCCAGATTCTTTGATCTTAAGACTCTGACACTTGCCTAAAGGGCCCCAAGAGTTTTTTCTTAAATTTCATTTTTAAGAAATTGAAATGAATTTTTAAAATATTAATTAAAAAATAACAAATGACAAGTCTAATGAAAAATACCTATTTTTTTGAAAAAGTGAGAAGAATGGCATGGTTTTGAATTTTTGAAAATTGTTTTGCCTTAATAAAGAGTAATTGGGGACCAGTAGATGGCGTAATGATTACATCGCTGGACTCCCATATAGTCAGGCGTCGTTCCAGTCCTGGACCCGGAGGCTTGAAACTGAAACTGGGCATGTGTATCTGTGTGCCCCAAATTCAGAGAGGATAAGGAGAAGGGATTGTGGCGTGGCCATCCCCCCTGGGGGTGATTTGTCACTTTCTGTCTGTCTCTCCAGTGAGCACATGCACCCTTTAGCAAAAAATATCTCTTTAAAAAAAATAAAAGTGAGTCTCAGTTGTTTAGAAGGAAATACCTTGGAAGAGAGTATGGCCTGCAAATGCAGATAGTATAGTTGGAAAAGGGAGGACCCAGTAGGCCCTCTCAGAGGGTCTCTGGGACCCCCTGGTGTCCTGGGTCTAACTTTCAGAACCACTGGTGTAGCACGTGTATGTTTGCTAACTGCATACACATACGTGATCTCTGCTTCCGACAACCACGTGATGAAGTCGGGTGCCTTGCTTATAAAGTGAGGAAACAGCTCAGAGAGGTTGGAGACTCAAAGCCCTCCCACCTGCAGTTGCAGTTTGGTTCAGAAACCAAGTCTTTGGCTCCTGATCTGGAACTTCTTACATCTGCTTGCTTCTTACTCCCCTTTATCTCACAGCAGAGCCCACCTGGCCTTATGCCTCCCACCTTCCCATTTCCTCCGCTGACCCTGGCCCAAAACCCTGGCTTAGTGGATCACCGCCCCCCAAACCAGAGCAACCCAGGCCTGTCCAGAGGTGTCCTTTTCTGACCTGGGGAGAGGCCAGACTCTGGCCCATTCAACAGTGGGCTCAGTGACCACAAAAAGTCACTCACCACTTGTAACTCGCCTAGGGCTTAACTCCCAAGGCTCTGCACCTTCCTTAGCACACTGACTCATTCTCAGTGCACCTGCGGGCCCCCACCCAGGCCAGGGACAGCCACAGGTTCATCTCCAGGGCTTTACAGAGCCTAACCAGGGGTATTCAGCACCGTCTTGGGATCTTCAGAACGTGCTGGGGTGGGGGAAATAAAAGCGCCCAATGTCAGCTTAGGAAAAAGCTCTGCCTTTGAGGCCAGAAAGTGGTGTGGTGGTTAAGGCACTGGACACTCCCATGTGACCATCCACAGCTCAAGTCCCGGACCTGGTGGCTTTCTTTCCTGGACCTGGTGGCTTGTTTTCTTACTTTCCCTCTCTCTCTCTCTCTCTCTGGCCAAATTAAATGAATGAATAAATTAAAAAATTAAAAAGAAAAAACATATCTTAGAAAAAAAAAACTCTGCTTCATGGTACTTTACTTTTTTTTTTTTTTAAGAATTATTTTACTGAGGGACCAGCAGTTGGTGTAATGGCTATGTTGCTGGACTCTCATGTAGTCGACTGTGGTTAAACTCACGCCAGGTGCGCGTATGTGTGTGCCCAAGGTCCTGAGAGGAGAATGGAGAAGGGACTGCGGGGTGGCCATCTGCCTGGGGGTGATTTCTCTCTGTCTGTTTCTCTCTGTCTTTCTGGCGAGTGCATGCGCCCTATAGCAAATTCTTCTCAAAAAAAAAAAAAAAAAAGAATTATTTTATTGGGACCAACAGATGGTGTAATGGTTACATTGCTGGACTCCCATGTTGTCCACCATGGTTCAAGTCCCAAACTCGGTGGCTTAAAACTCACACCAGGCATGTGTGCGTGCATGCCCAAGATCCCAAGAGGAGAGTGGAGGAGAAGTAATTGCCGCATGACCATCCTCCCTGGGGGTGGGGGAGTCTCGCTTTCTGTCTCTGTCTCTCTGGTGAGCGCATGTGCGCTATAGCAAAAATCTCTAATAATGAAAGAAAGAATTATTTAATTTTATTGATTATTATTATTTTTTAAAATGTGACAAGAGAGAGAAAGAGGGAAAGTGTGAAAGCAAGCCACCAGGTCCAGGATTCAAACGACAGTCACCAGTGCCTTAATCACCACACTACCTGTCACCCATAGTGCTTTAATTGGCAGTGGGGAAGAATGTCCTGAGCCTGGACAACCCCAGCCAAGTCCCCTGGGAGACCTTAATTCTGGCCCCAGGACCCTCTAAACTTGCACACGGGTGGGCCTGGTGCACTGGCAGATGGAGGCGTGGCTTGTGGTCTTAACTCGTGGCCTGAAACCGTGGCCTAAATTCGGGGCTGGCCAGGACTGAAACTGAGAAGGAAGGGGAGATGGGGCGTGGCCACGTGGGTGGGCCGGGGGAGACCGACAGGGTCAGGGGTGGGGCTGAGTTGCCCTTCAGCTTCATGCCTAGAGGAGCCCAAAGTTTTTGCTTCAGGCCAGTGAGTGGCTTCTGGTGGCTTTTTCTCTTCTGTCTTAAGAGGATCAGCACCATTGCTGGATAGGCAGGGAACGTTTGGACGCTCCTTCCCAAACCTCTAACATGTATGCTCAGGGTGCCGTGTTTCCTGCTGGTCTGATCCAGTCATGGTGCTTTCTGTGACCACGAGCAATTTGTGAAAGCATCCTGCCCGCAAGGGAGGGGAGCATAACTGCCCAGGTGACAGGACAAAAAATAGTTCATGTGTGAATTCTAACTCGTGTATATGCAATACCCATAGACATTTCTGTGTGTTACCACCCATATCGATATTAAGCTGAACATCATTCGGACTGATGTTGCCGGCTTTAATGTCTTACCATATGGATTGTTCTAGCTTCCTCCCTGTGCCTCTTTTTCTTTTTTTTTTTTTTTCTAATTTGCAGAGAGCGTGGGAGAAAGCACCCAGTGGGATATAGTCATGCCCCAATCCCTTCTCCATTTCTGCATTCTGTCAGTATTTTGGGTATGCACACATGTGCATTTGACATGTCTTTTAAGTCACTTTGGGTGGGACTTAAACCACATTGTAGGCCATGTGGGGTCTAGCTCCCTTTATCATGAGGCCGTGGGCCTGGCCCTATAAAATTGATGTTTGATTAGTTAAGAAAGGAAATGAAAATGAATACATAAATCTTTACCATTGATTTAAAAAATAATTAATTTTATTTTATTTATTATAATTATTATTTTTTTAAAATTTCCTCACCAGAGAGCAAAAGAGAGGGAAAGTGAGGAAATAATTCAAGATTCAAACTGTCAGCCATATGGGAGTCCTTAACTACTATGCCACCTGCTGGCCCCACCATTGCTTTTTTCGTGTATGTAAAGTTTTTTGTTGTTTAAATAACTATTTAATTTAATTTAATTTATTTATTTATTTTAAATTTGGCCAGAGATGGACAGAGTGAGAGAGAGTGAGTGAGTGAGAAAGCAAGCCACCAGGCCCAGGACTCGAACCACGTTTGGCCATGTGGGAGTCCAGCACCTTTACCACCATGCCACCTGCTGGCCCCTATATATATGAATTTGAATTACTATCTGGGTTCACTGCTTTCTGCCTGAAGAACTTCTCTAGTATTTCTTGTGGGATGTGTCTGCTAGCTAGCAACACATTCTTTCAGGTTTTGTTTACCTGGGAATTTATTTTGCTTTCATTTTTGAAAGATTGTTTTCTTGGGCACAGGATTTTTGGTTGACTGTTTTTTTCCTTGAACACCTTGAATATGTTATCTCACTCTCTCTCCCATTATTTCTGTTGTGAAGTCAGCTGTTTACCTTATTAGGTCCTATGTAAATGATGAGACACTTTGCTCTTTTTGCTCTCAAGGCTTTCTCTTTGTCTTTCACAAGTTTTATTATGAGTTTCTAGATCTTTTAGAGTTCATCCTACTTGGAGTTCATTGAATATTTTGGGTATGTAAACATTAAATCTGGAAAGTTTTCAGCTGTATGTTAGTCACCCTTATCTGTGGGGGGATACCTTCTAAAACTCCTAGTAGATCCCTGAAACCACATAGTACCAAAACCTATATATATTCTTTTTTCCTATGAATACATACCTATGATAAAGTTTAATTTATAAATTAAGCACAGTGAAAAATTAACAACAACTGGGAACCAGCAGTTCGCATAATGGCTATGTTGCTGGACTCCCACATAGTCGACTGTGGTTCGTGTCCCGGACCCGGTGACTTAAAACTCACGCCGGGCATGTGTGCGTGCATGCCCAAGATCCTGAGAGGAGAATGGAGGAGAAGGGATTGCGGCGTGACCATCCCCCCTGGGGGGTGATTTCTCGCTTTCTGTCTCTATGTCTCTGTCTGTTGGCAAGCGCACGCGCCCTATAGCAAAAAAAAAAAACTCTCAAAAAAAAAATTAACAACAACTAAAAATAGGAAATTCATTGATCTCGGCAACCTCAGCAAATGATTTTTTAAAAGAATTATTTAATTTTATTTATTATTATTAATATTTTAAAATTTGCTCTAGGGCACATGTACTCCCCAGAGAGAGAGATAGCGGAAAAGTGAGAAAGCAAGCCACCAGTTCTGGAACTCAAACCGTGGTAGTCCATGTGAGAGTCTAGCACCTTAACCACCACACCACCTGCTGGCCCCCAGCATATGATTTTTAAAATTTATTATTAGGTCAAGAACTTCCACTTTTTCACTTTAAGGAAGCACGTTACGGCCTCTCTGGCATCTCCAAATTGCCAGCATCACTAGTCTTGTGCTTTGGGATTTGCTGTGGTGTGAAAATATACTTAGAAATTTGGTTGTGATGGGATTAAGACAGTGGAAACTTAACCTGTCTATAAGATTCAGAGAAAGGGCCTTTGGGGAGGTGATTAAGATTACAGTCATCAGGGTGGGGCCCCCATGATTGAATCCTTTGGGGTTTACAGGGAGAGGGAATGAGACAAACACACATGCTGTTGCCCCATTTTGCCATGTGAAACCCTGTGTTGCCTAGGACTCTGCAGAGGGCCCCCACCACCAAGAAGGCCCTCACATAGTTCCTTGACCTTGGGCCTTCAGAATTATGAGCTCAGTAAATCTCTGTTCTTTTCAGGTTACCCAGATCCAGGCACTCAGTTATTAAGCAACAGAGAACTGACTAAATGGCTCCATTACTAAGTAAAATACTGGGTTGTCAGAAAAGTCATGACACATTTTTGCATACAAAGTCAGTGAAAAATATGTCATGACTTTTCTGACAGCCCAATAAAAATTACTTGAACACAGACATTGTGACACCATGATAATTGAGACAGCTACCAAGTAACTGCTGGGCAGGTAATGATGTATACAGTGAGGTTATGCTGGACAAAGCAATGATTGCTGTCTTGGAAGGATAGAGCGTGATGGTGTGAGATTTCATCTCACTATTCAGGACTGCACATAATTTAAAACTTATGAGTTGTTTATTCCTGGAATTTTACATTTAATGTTTTTGGACTAAAGTTGCCTGTGTCGCCGAAACCACAGAAAGGGAAACTGTAGATAAGGAAGGACTACTGTAGTTTATTCAAAAAGTCTTTTTGCTCCCTTTTCTCTTTTCTCTCCTTCTGAGACTCCTGTTATTTGTATATTAGTCAGTGATGGTATCCCACAGGCCTTTGAGAGTCTGTTTATTTTTATTCACTCATTGTCCCCCCTGTTCCTCAGGATGGATAATCTCAGTTGGTTTATCTCCATGTTTGCTGCTTCCTCCCCCACCAGCTCAAGTCATTTTTATTTCAGTTGTACTTCGCAGTCCAAAATTTCAATTTCATCCTTTGTTTTTCTTTCTTTTTTTTTTTTTTTTTGGGGGGGGAGAGATTTTCACTGTAGGGCGCGTGCGCTCGCCAGACAGACAGAGAGAGACATAGAGACAGAAAGCGAGAAATCACCCCCCAGGGGGGATGGTCACGCCGCAATCCCTTCTCCTCCATTCTCCTCTTGGGATCTTGGGCCCGCACGCACACGCGCCCGGCGTGAGTTTTAAGCCACCGGATCCGGGACACGAACCGCGGTCGACTACGTGGGAGTCCAGCGACATAGCCATTACGCTAACTGCTGGTTCCCTGTTTTTCTTTCTTTTAAGCTTTTTGATTAGCCTGTGGCTTGCCCCAACTGTCATCTTGTATCTCAAGGAGCTGTGATGTTAAATAATTGCTTCTGATTGATTTAACAGATGATCTTGGGGAAAATGCTGTTCCCACTGTGCAAGCTCTGATTCAGATCAAACAAAACCTTGCATGTGAGGTCTTCCTGGGAACCACCAGACAGGTCAAACAGTAACGTTCTCCGGGAGTGGGACTTTCAAAGAGTCCTTTGAAGGGAGCTGCCAGGCTGCCAGTTTTCACTGTGATTGGGACTGTTGTTTTCTAGGCTCCCACAGACTAGGGAGGGGAGTTTTAGTAAATTAAAAGCTCACAAAAATTGCTGATCTCAGGCCAGCCAGTGGCATGGTGGCTAAGGCGGCTGGATCCCATCTACCCAGCTGTATGGTTTGAATTCTAGAACCAAGGGCTTGAAAAGCTCACCAGGCACATGTATGTGTGTGCCCAAAATCCTGAAAGGAAATTACAGAGTAGCTGTCCTCCGTGGGGGATGCTTTCTCACTCCTCCTTTTTCTCCCCTGTGCATACATGTGCCCTCTGGCAAATTAAAAAGAACATTGCTGATCTTAGCAAGATTAATTTATTTTTCTTAAATAATGTTCCCCAGACTGCTGTAGGGCTTTAGTTAATTTCCAAGGTTCTGAGAAGATTAATTTTGACTTTTTTGGGGGTCAGTTTTCTCTTTGCTTTTCATAGAAGATAGAGGTTTTCCTTTTCCTTTTCCTTTTTTTTAATTACCAGAGGGCACATGTGTTCACCAGAGAGAGACACACAGATAGAAAGACCGAATGGTTGGTCATGCCACAGTCCCTTTCCCTTAACCTTTTCATACTGTCAAGATTTTGGTCATTACACACATGCACCCAGCATGTTATTTTTACCAAGCCACCGGGGCCAGGATTCAGACTTTGTGCTTGGTCATGTGAGATCCAGCTCACTTAACTACAGGACTATGGACTGGCCCAAGGATAGGGTTTTGAAAGGTCTTTCCTCTGTAGCTTTTATTGAAGTCACTCCTGCTTAGAGTTTTGATCAAGTATTTATTTGAGGGTCAGCCATGGTGGCACACATGGTAGAATACCATAATACAAGGCTGGGGCCACATAGGAGGCCTGGGTTCCAATCCTGAACTGACCTGAATAGGCTGGGTGTGGTGGTGCTCACCTGTGATTCTGGCTTACTGGGAGGCCAGAGCAGAGGATCGCAATAGCTAGACTCTGTCAAAAATACCTATCTGTATCCTCCTCCTGGAGGCATCATGTGCAGTGCTGGAGACCGTGTGGAAGGGCTTCAGGTTTGTATCCTGAGGCCAACTGAGCTCTGCCAGAATGCCCCTGGGAATGCCCATAGGCGTGGGGCTACAGAGTTATGGGGAGGGTCGTGGCATGAAGTTGCGGGCAGAAGTCTCTCTCTCATGAAGGAATAAATGATTACATTTTAAAAAGAAAAAGAAGAGAGGAGGAGAGGAAAAGAATGGATATGAATTTATAAACTTTTTCTTTTTTAGTATCTATTGAGGTGATCATATGTCTTTTTTTAGTGTGTTAACATGGCAAATAGAGGTTTTAAGTGATTCTGACCTCGAATAAACCCCACTTGATCATACTGTATTGTTTTTTTATAGATTATTGGATTAAATGTGCTAAAATCTTGTTAAAATTATGTGCACCTGTGTTCATCATGAATATTAGCCAGTGGTTTCCTTGTACCATCTTGGTCCGGTTTTGGCACTAGGTTTGGTAATAGCGTAATGGTGCCACATGGAATGAGATATTAGAGAGCGTTCCCCTGCTTTAATTTTCTGGTACAGTCTGGTAATCTTCCTTAAATGTCGCGTGTGGAGTTTTCTTTAAGCTACAAATTTAATCTCTCTAATTGATACAAGACGTACTCAGGTTATCTACTTCTTGGGTGAGCTGTAGTGTTCTGTCTTTCAAAGAATGTGCCCACGCCATCTGAGTTGTCAAGTTCATGGGCGTAGAGTTGTTCATGACACTCCTTTATCCTTTTCTTATAGCTTTATGATGTGTTATTTCCACACCATCTAACTCACCATTTGAAAGTGTACAATTAAATAATTTAGAGGACTGTGTGTATAGGATTGTGCAACCATCACACTATCCATTTCTAGAAAGCCCCAGAATTTCGCCCAAGTAGTTTCCATGGGAAAGGTAGGGACCCGAAGATGAAATCCTTGGCTGAACAGCCTTTCCCTCTACCCCTTTGCCCTGTGGATCCAGAGGGGAGTGGAGGACAGTTGCATGACACAGGCCGGACTCCAGGGGACTCTACTGACTGTGGCCACTGCAAAGACTCCTTACAAGGAGCTTTCCTGACTGCACCTGCTGTGCAGAACTGTGAGGGTGGCATAAGCCTTCATTGCTTCAGAAACACTGCCTGGTGATGAGTTGCTAAGTGCAGGGACTCTGTGGATGAAGTTGCATTTGGAGCTCAGGAGGTGAGCATGTGGGCTTGGTGTGGTTGGCCTGGCCACTCCCAGGTACCAGCGAGGTAGTGTCCACAGAGAAGCGGACTGCTCCATTTCCTGAGTGGTTATTTTCTCCAGTGCCGGCTTTGGAACAGCAAAGGTCTGACTGATGTCATTTTTTAAAAGGGCTTTTGGTCCCAGGGTTTCCTGAACTACAGTTGAAGTGGCCGCTCTGTTGGAGCTGCCATTTTTTGAATGACTCCCCATGGGGAAGCCCTGCAGGTGCCTGGGCTGGAAGCCTAGGAATGCAGGTTTCTAAGAAGGCCCAGTGAGGAAAACTGAGACCACGCCCCTTGGGGAGGGGCCATTGGTAGGTCTGGTGAGTTTTTCGAAGATTTGAAGAGTTGTTAGTTGTGAAAACAATTTGCTTTCCTACCCGTACATACAACGGGGGCTGTATTCTGTTGTTACACGTTGCTCATTTATTCTTCCACACGCAGCTCATAATCTCCCCAGGTTAAATTGAGAATTTTATTAGGCAATAAAGAGAATATTGAGGAAATAGTATTTGCGTTTTCATATTGGTCACTTGGGTACAAATTTAATCCACTGTAATTCAAGCAGGTTTAATTTATTTCATGTTGTTACTTGAGTGTTTTATAGCTTATCAATTAAATAACTCATTTGAATGATGTAGACAATAAATGGGTCCCAGAATTGAGATTCATTTATCCATTCCTTCCTTCTTCACTCCCTTCCTTATTCTCTCCTTTTCTTCCTTTCTCTGTTTTCCTCTCACTGTAAACAACAGTTAGCATGGGACCAGCAGTTGGCGTAATGGCTATGTCGCTGGACTCCCATGTAGTTGATTGTGGTTCAAGTCCCGGACCCGGTGGCTTAAACTCACGCCAGGAGCGTGTACGTGTGTGCTCAAGATCCCGAGAGGAGAATGGAGGAGAAGGGATTGCGGTGTGGCCATCCTCCCTGGGGGTTGATTTCTCACTTTCTGGCTCTCTGTCTTTGTGGTGTAGTGCACGCACCCTATAGCAAAAACCTCTCCCCCCCCAAAAAGAAACAACAGTAGGCACAGCTTTTAATTTGACTGCTTTGCTTGTATGTTTGCTTAAAGGTTGGATGTTAACCTAATTGACAAGCATGCACGCTACTTTATTTTTTTCTTTTCATTCTTCGTAATTTTGCCAGAGGGCATCTGCACTTGCTGGAAAGAAAGAGAGAGCGAGACAGCAGCCTCCATGGGAGATGGTCATACCACAGTCTCTTCTCCATCCCCCCCTCTTTGGGGTTTTGGGCACATATGCACACGTGCCTAGTGTGTTTCTCATGCTGCCAGGTAGGGGACTCGAACCATGTAGGGTCCGGCTGCCTTAACCACCGCCTCACTATCAGTCCATAATGGCACTACTGGCTCGAGCATATATGCACTTGTATGTGTATAAACACGGTTGTTCATTTACATGGACGTCTCTTTCTAACGTTTTCTTTCTTTGGAAATGCAGAGAGGAGCATCCCTATCCCCTCTGTGGATTCCTTATTTATGTATTTGGAGGTAAATTCCTTTATGCGAGCTCGTTTGGTCGAAGCATATGGACATTCAATTACCCTTCCGAAAAAGTGTTTTGCCTTATTCCGGGATTGCAGTATGCCTGCCGGAGGCTGGCCCGTTTCCCCTGGCATTAGCAGCTCTATACGCCAGTTTGTCTTGCAGGTCACACAGCTGGCAGTGCCAGGCCTCACAGGAACCCTGTCCCTGGTGATCAGCCCCCAGGCGGCGTTGCCCTCAGTAGCTTTGACTGTCACACTGGCCCAGCCTCAGGGTGTCTGTAAATGACCCTGAAAGTTTGCCTCCCCCCTGCAGGCTGTCTTTGAAGCTGCTCCACAGGTAACAACTTTCTCTCTTTTAGGCCTTTGAGACCGACAGAGGTGCCCCCCTCTAACAATCCAGGAATGAAAGCCAATGTCCCTGAGAAAGTGACAGTCTGTTTTGTTAATAATGGACTATGCGGCCTGGATGGTCTGTCTTACCGATTTCCCCTCTCCTGTGTTCTGACTGAGAAGGAGGAGTGGGTACAGTACTCTGGAAGTATTTGCAGAACACTTTCCATACATCAACATCCAGAACACCCCGATATTGAAAAATGTAACACTTTCAACTTTCTCATCTTGTTTGCCAACCCCAGTAAAATGAGGGTTACGGTCGACTGTGCTCATCATTTAACCCACAGTTCTACAACACTAAAAGTGCCGTTTTTAAAAAATAAATGAAAGTCTCTCCAAGGACCTTTATAAGTTTTATATGATCATTAAAAGTATCATTGCAGGACCAGAAGTTGGTGTAATGGCCATGTCACTGGACTCCCACGTAGTCGACCACGGTTTGAGTCCCGGACCTGGTGGCTTAAACTCACGCTGGGGGCATGTGCATGCGTGCCCAAGATCCCGAGAGGAGAATGGAGGAGAGGGGATTGCGGCGTGGCCATTTTCGGGGGAGTGATTTCTCACTTTCTGTCTCTCTATCTTGCTCTGTCTCTCTGGTGAGCGCACGCGCCCTATAGCAAAAACCTTTCTATATATATGTATATATATATATCATTGCATGTGTATACTTCTGCCACTTTGGTTGGAAGTCGTATGGGCTTGTTTGAAAAATGCAGATACTTGATTTGTCATGTCCTCTAATCCCACAGTATCCTTTGTGACAAAGAACTTATGCCCACATTATTTTTTGACCTAAACTAGAAATTTAGAACATTTAAAAAACAAAAAAATGCCATATGCTATTTTCACACAGAGACACTGGGGGGCGCTCTAGCATGGAGATGTGCGTGGTCTCTGCATCGGTGGGCTGCCCCTTGCAAACGCTCCGCTTTGGAAAAGATACGAAGGTTAGTTTTTCTGTTCGTTAAGGCAAATGAAAGACACATGGATGGTAGAGGAAATATTTCTATGTGACCTGTAAACGGTCCCTTTACACGTTTACAAGAAACTTAAGAAGCTCTGCCTCCCGCCCAGCTGCAGCCACACTGGCCCCCTCTGCTGGGCATGCCCGGGGCCTGGGCCCCCAGTCGCATCGACATCTCAGGTCAGTCACCCGTGGGAGAAGACTGCTCACTACCCTGTGCAACAGAGCACCCAGCACACACTCAGCCATCACCAGTCTCTGCACAGCCCCCTCCGCCGCCGCATTCCACCAGACATATGTGCTTAGTTGTTTTTTTTTTTTTTTGAGAGGTTTTTGCTATATGGCACATGTGCTCGCCAGACAGAGACATAGAGACAGAAAGCGAGAAATCACCCCCAGGGGGGATGGCCACGCCGCAATCCCTTCTCCTCCATTCTCCCGGGATCTTGGGCACGCATGCACATGCGCCCGGCGTGAGTTTTAAGCCGCCGGGTCCAGGACTCGAACAGCGGTCGGCTACGTGGGAGTCCAGAGACATAGCCATTATGCTAACTGCTGGTCCCATATGCTTAGTTGTTGATTGCATCTGTTCTCCACCCCAACCTGCAAGTATTTGAGAGCAGGTACTTGATTTAGCCCATTGCTCTTCTATACCCTGGGCCTAAAACAGTGTCTAACAGTGCCAATATAAATTTATGGACTAAAGAAAAGAAGATTTAGGAAATGAACTATTTAAATAGTATATCTAGAGATTAGTGCATTATTTTTTAATTGCCAGAGGGCATGTGTACTTACCAGAGACCGAGAGAGAGAGAGAGAGAACTCTCCCATGGGGCATGGTTGCACTGCAATCCCTCCTCCTCTACTTCTCCTCATCAGGATTTTGGGCATGCGTGTGCACACACGCACACACACACACACACACACATGCACACACACAGACCAGCATGTTTTTCAAGCAGCCAGGGCTGGGATTCAAACTGGTCAGTCTTGTGGAATCTGGCTCCCTACACAGTGCTTAACCACTGTGCTATAGTGGCTGGCCCTCAATTTCTTCTCTTTATGGGGTAAAATATACACAACAAAATTGCCGTTTTCACTAATTTTAGGTGAACAATTCAGTCGAATTAAGTACACTCCCCTGTTGCGTAACCATCACCATCATCTACCTTTAGAACTTTTTCATCTTCTCCGGCTGAGACTGAACAGCGACTCCCCATTTTCCCTTTCTCCAGGCTGCTAGTAGGTGGCAGAAAGTCATGGCTTATTTTTCTATGCAGAACTGCAGTGCGACTTTCCAGACAACCCAGTACGTCACCGCTCTACTTTCTGTGTCTTGACGATGACGACTCTAGATACCACATCCCGGTGGCATCAGGTACTCTATTTATCCTTCTGTGATGGGCTGATTTCACTCAGCCTCCTGTCCTCAGGCTCATTCATGTTGAGTGTGTGTCGGAATTTCTTTCCTCTTTGGCACCAGCAGTTGGTGTAATGGCTATGTCGCTGGACTCCCATGGAGTCGACCATGGTTCGCATCCCAGACCCGGTGGCTTAAACTCATGCCGGGCGCATGTGCGTGTGTGCCCAAGATCCCAAGAGGAGAATGGAGGAGAAGGGATTGCGGTGTGGCCATCCCCCCTGGGGGGTGATTTCTCGCTGCTTTCTGGCTCTCTGTCTCTTTCTGTCTTTCTGGCAAGCGCACGCGCCCTATAGCAAAAACCTCTCTTAAAAAAAAGATAGGTAGGGTCTTTTGGGAAGTGATTAAGTAATGAGAACTCCGCTTCCACAAATAGATGTGCCTTTACATAAGAGGCTTCCGAGAGTATTGACCCTCTTGCCTGTCTGCCTTCAGTTAGGTGAGGATGCAGCACCCGGCACCATTTTGGAAGCTGAGAGCAACCCTCAGCAGACACCAGAGCTAGTGCCTTGATCTTGGGCCCCTCAGCTCCTAGGACTTTGCAATCAATTTCTGTTGCTTATCCATTACCCAGGCTGTGCTTCTTTGTTGTAGCAAAAATGAACCAAGACAGGTACTTTTTATCTTTGGGAAAATACTTCAGATTAAAGGAGAAACTTACTCTAGCTCCTTCAAATCAGAATTGGTGGGCCCAGCAGGTGGCATGGTGGTTGAGGTAATGGACTCCCACATGGCCAATGACGGTTTGAGTCCTGGACCTGGAGGCTTGTTTTCTCACTTTCTCTCTTTCTCTTTTTCTCTTTCTTTTTTTTCTCTCTCTCTATCTGGTGAGTGTATGTGCCCTATAGCAAGTTAAAAATAATAAATAAAATTAAAATAAATAGTAATATTTTTAGAGAGATATTTTTGCTATAGGGCATGTGTGCTTCCCAGAGACACAGAGAGAAACAGAGAGGAAGCAAGAAGTCACCTCCCAGGGGAGATGGCCACACTGCAGTCCCTTCTCCTCCAGTCTCCTCTTGGGATGTTGGGCATGCACACACACATACATACACACATGCCCGGTGTGAGTTTTAAGCTGCCAAGTCCGGGACTCGAACCATGGTCGACTACATGGGAATTCAGTGACTAACCATTACGCCATCTGCTGGTCCCAAAATAAATGATTCTTTTAAAAAATCAGAATTGGTTTAATAGCCTGATTGATACTATTCAGATTTCTCATATAAATGTGAAAAAGAAAACAAACAGTTCAGGCCCACTGACAGTGGTGCAAATGTTAGGGCACTGCCATATGAGGCCAGGGACACCTGGGAGACCTAGGTTTGGTTCCCAGGCCAACTTCATCATGCCAGATGGTGAATTCCTCTTTCTCTCTCCCTAGTCCCTCCGCACCTCTCTCTCTCCCTCTCTTTCTTCCCTCCTTCATCTCCCCCATCTCTCATTAAAAGAAAAACAAAACAAAACAAAAGAACTTTTTTTGGGAAAAAAAAAAAAAAGTCCAAAGCCAGATTAGGAACTCTGCTCTAAGCCACAAGGTCCCAGATAGGTACCCTGGCTTCGAGCCCACAGCTGACCCTGCAGTTAGCCCCTGACCTTGTTCCAGGCCCGTCTAGGCGGAGGCTGACTTTCCCACGGTTACAGAGGATGGACTGGCCGCCTTTGGCCAGTTCACATTCCATAGTCTAGAAAGGAATCATTGCTGTCAAGGAAGAAGACCTTGAAGAATTCAGAAATAGAAAATATACAGTTTTTGAACTCGGAGTTATTTCTGTCCATTTGAGCAGAATTGGAGATGATAGAAGCTCTTCCTCCCCCAAATTTATGGGCGCAGCCTGCACTTGGCTGGCGTCACCACCGCCTTCTGCCGCCCTGAGAGATCTGTTTGGTTGCGTGTTGATCCTTTCCCCATAGATCCTGGGGTGGGCGTGCGGGGTCTCCACTGTGTCTCTCCCTGTGGGAGGGACTGCTTTTGGGTACTCAGTTCAAGCCATTGGTTCCAGTGGCCGATGGTGGATGCCATTTGAGGGGCCAGGATTTTCAAACAGTTCAGGTGTCCCGGAAACATAGAACCTACGAGAAATCAGGAGTTAGAAGGGGAGATGTCTTACATTTTAGCTGGATCCACAAGTTTCATCTCAGAGAAACAGAGATGAGATTTTTGCTTATATCCTGCCCTCATGTAGTTTTCTCCTGCCCCTGTTCATCTTCCTTGCCCTCCTACCACCCACACTGGCCCCCGCTGCCCAGTGGTCTCACAGGGCCTGCCTGTTCTAGGTCTCAGAGCCAGGAGTCCACGGTGGGGGGTTGACCAGCTGGCCTAAAGAGCTGGCCTGTGCTGATGCCAGGTGTGTGGCTCTTCCCACGTGTGGCGCCTTCTAACAAATGCCTCCTTTAAATGCCGTAAGTGTCAAAGGCCAGTGACGAGAGCAGCTACGCTATCGGGGAGAAAATGTGGGTATAGGACAGGCTTGGGGTCCTGCATCCGTCCGTCCCCAACACCCTCTGGGCAAAGGCCCAGGCTGTGAGTTTGGACCCCTGCAAAACATCAGGGCTTCACCCAGTGGCCTGGTGATGGGCCTGGGCCAGGCCTGAGGCCATATCCTTGAACACCGGCTGCCCACACTCACACTCACACACACACACTCACACACACACACACCCACACACACACACACTTCTTACTGACCCTGAGCGTCCTCCAGTGGGCCTCTGAGCACAGGGCCCACCCCTGACCCAGCATCACTTCGTTCGCGTCGGGCCCTTTAGCATGGCCTGCACACACCTCCTCACCCATCACTACCTTCCCACGCCTCTCCCAGTGCCGCGCACGTTGTGGCCAGTTTACCGGACACTGAGTGCCCCTCACACCCGTGCAGCCCTCTCCCCTCTCCACATGTGTTTGAGGTTCATCCGTGTGGCAGCATGAACCTACGCTTCGTTGTTTGTCATGGCCGGCGAGTACTCCGCTGTGTGGATGCACGACGCTTGGCTTATCTACTCTGCAGCTGTGCATCGTTTCCACCGTTGGCCGGTGAGCCTAATGCTGCCATGAACTTACTTACTTTCTTTTTTTTTGAGAGGTTTTTGCTATAGGGTGCATGTGCTCTCCAGAAAGAGAGAGAGTGACAGAGAGACAGGAAGCAAGAAATCACCCCCCAGGGGGGATGACCACGCTGTAATCCCTTCTACTCCATTCTCTCGCGATCTTGGGCAATCATGCATGTGTGCCTGGTATGAGTTTAAGATGGCGGGTCCGGGATTCGAATTGTGGTTGATTACATGGGAGTCCAGCGACATAGCCATTATGCCATCTGCTGGTCCCACCGCCATGAACTTTTACATGTGGCTATTTGAGAGGACGTGTTTGGATTCTTTTAGGGACAGTCCTAGGAATCGCATGGTCATGTGGTAACTCTGTTTAACTTTCTTTTTTTTTAAAAAAAGAATTATTTATTTTAATTTTATTTCTTTATTCATTTATTTTCATTTGACCAGAGAGAGACAGAGAAAGAGAGAGAGGGAAAGTGAGAAAGCAAGTCACCAGGTCTGGGACTTGAACTGTGGCCAGCCATGTGGGAATGTCCAGCGCCTTAACCACCACGCCACCTGCTGGCCCCTGTGTTTAACTTTCTGAGAAAACACCATACTGTTTCCCACAGTGCCTGTCTTCCGTATCCCACCAGGTTCCGGTTTCGCCACATCCTTGCCAGCACGTGTTGTTTTCCGTCATTTCTATTGTAGTTATTGAGCAGCTGTGAAATGATGTTACGTTACTTTATTGTAGTTACTGAGCAGGTATGGAGTGATATTATGCTGTGCTTTCTTCCAAACCATCTTTAAATGTACAGATTGGTTCTTTTTACCTTTCTATTTAGCATGCTTCCCGTTGCATTTTAGAATAAACCCCACACCCGGTCAGGCCCATGGCGTGGTGGTGAAGGGAGCCAGGTCCTACATGGCCAACCAGGTGATACGAATCCGGGACTGGGAGGCTTGAGAAACACGCCGGGCATATGTGCATGTGTGCCCAGAATCCCAGAGGAATGGAGAGACGGAGAAGAAGGGATTGTGGCATGTCCCCACACCTTGAGTTGGGTGCTTTCTCTGTTCCCTCCCTCTCTCTCTCTGTCTCTCTGGAAGCATATCCACCTTCTGGCAAATGAAAAAAATAAAAATAAAAAGAATAAAGCCCAGGGGCCAGCAGGTGGTGTAGTGGTTAAGGTGCTGAACTCCCATGTGGCCAACTGCAGTTCAAATCCTGGATTTGGCAGCTTGCTTTTTTGTTTTCCCCTTCTCTCTCTCTGTTACTCTGTGGTCAAAATTTTAAAAAAAGATGATGATGAATAAAATTAAATAATTATTTTTAGAGAAAAGAATCAAACAGAACTTTTTTTTTTTAAAGATTTATTTATTTATTCATTCATTCATTCATTCCTTCCTTCATTTTAATTTGACCAGATAGAGACACACAGAGAGTTAGAGAAAAGAATCAAACAGAACTTTTTTTTTTTAAAGATTTATTTATTTATTCATTCATTCATTCCTTCATTTTAATTAGACAAGATAGAGACACACAGAGAGAGTGAGGAAAGTGAGAAAGCAAGCCACCGGGTCCAGGACTTGAACCGTGGTTGGCCATGTGGGAGTGTCCAGTGCCTTAACCACCATGCCACCTGCTAGTCCCTCAAACAGAACTTTCCATTGACCCTTGGAGCATGTAAGATCTTGTCCCCTCTCCCTCACCTCCCCCATCTCTCCTCACAGACTCTGCTCGCCTTGCATCATGGGTCTCTGTTTCCCAAGGTGAGGAAGCAAAGGCTACAGGCTTTGGGCTCAGGGGGTTCAGATCCTAGGTCCAGTGAGAGTCAGAATGATGCACTGAGTACTAGGCCCCTGACTCAGGAGAACACCAATAAACAGTGAATGTAGGGAACCAGCAGGTGGCGTGGTGGTTAAGGCGCTGGACACTCTCACATGGCTGACCACGGTTTGAGTCCTGCATCTGGCGGCTTGCTTTCTCACTTTCCCTCTCTCTTTCTCTGTGTCTCTCTCTGTCGTCAAATTAAAATAAATGAATAAATAAAATAAAATAATTCTTTTAAAAAAAACAGTGAATGTATAAGAGAAAATCAGGTAGATCCCAAACACCTCTCCTGGAAGCAGGGCTGAACACCTCCAGCATATCCCTCTCCTGCTCCTCATCATCCCTGGAGCACCCCAGCCTTCACACGGGAGTGGGTCATTTCCAGGGTGTGCTTGGTCTCTTCCCCTCCACTGGAAACCCCATGGCCGCCCCTCCCTTCGACCTGAGCCGGCACTGAGCCCAAGACGGACCGGGCCCTGAGGATCGCTCCTTAATGAACGCACCGTCACTCGACGCAGCAAGCCCAGCTCGCTGCTAATTCCCGGGCTGACATGAGAGGCGGAAAGGCAAACTTCGCATGCCTGAGTGTGGGTGTATGTATGTTTTCCTAGATTA
>NW_006159515.1:5099099-5108592 GCF_000334495.1 Tupaia belangeri chinensis | reverse complement strand
TTCCTGCTAATTTAAGATGTCAAATCTAAAGGTTCTTTCTTGGCTTGAGTTTTTGAACACAGGCCAGGGCTGCTTCCAGATTCCTCAATATTCTCTCTTCAAAAGAGCTCTGAGAAGTGTGGCCTACCTCCGTGGTCTGTGCCGGGGCTGCGGTGGGGACCTTGCCGTGGGAACGTGCTGTAGCCCTGGGTCTGCCCGTGTGGGCTCAGGCTCCGGCCTCCGCGCATTACAAGCCCTCACCTGTGAGCGCTTCCCGTGCTCAGCTGGGGACACGGCGTGGGCGGGAGCTCGGACACTGACCCGGCCTTCAGTTCCCTGGCGGCGTTTGCAGGATCCCACGCGGCTGTTCTGGAGTGAGGGGCCCTGGGCAGCGAGGGCGCAAGCTCTGCCCTGTGGACTCCGGAAGCCGAGATGCTCAACCACTGAGCTGCCACCGCCCGGAGCTGCCCAGGCTGGCACCTGCTCCACCCGGGCTAGAGGAGGAGCCGGCCCTTGGGGAGTTGGGCTGTTTGCGTGACGCCCGCTGGCTGTGAGCACCCCAGGACAGGGCGCCGCGCTTACGCGATTCTCGCCTTCCCAGCACCCCTGGAGCTGCGCACTGGCTTCTGAGACCGGCGGGGGCTCCTCCCCATCTCCGTGGGAGCTGCTGAGCAGAGCGGCCGGGGATGAGCGGATTTTAGGCTCGTGAACGTCGGCGTGCTGAGTGAGGATGCCAAGGTGCCGGCGAACCGGACTCGTAGGGAGAGAGCCAGGACTGTCAACGCAGGTGCATTTTACTAGTGGTACTAATTGTGCCTGTTTTAGAAGATTGGTAAAAATATTAAAATTTCCAGAATTTTTGCTAATGAGGGATAGGAACTTTTTAAAAAATAATTATTTTATTTAATTCATTTATTTGTTTGCTTATTTGTTTATTTATTTAATTGAAGTTGACCAGAGAGAGAAGGAAAGAGAAAACAAGCTGCCAGGTCCAGGACTCCAACCATGATCAGCCATGTGGGAGTCCGTGGCCCACTTGCTGGCCCCGGAAAATTTTTAAAAAAATCTTTGCAACAGTCATAGGGTTTACTGCTAGGTGTCTGTGTGTGTGTTTCTCTTTGCGTGTTTTAAAATTATATTTTGATTTTAGTGAGAATAAAACCATTTTCATGTAGAGTATTACTGATTTTATTTTAAGGTGAACGGGAGAAGTACTTTATTATGTACTTTTAATTTGCCAGAGAGCACATGCACTTGCCAGAGAGAGAGAGAGAAAGCCAGCCAGTGGTGATACGGTGGTTGAAGTGGTTGAGTCCGACAAATCTGACTGTGTAGTTCAAGTCCTAGACCCGGTGTCTTGGGAAACATGCCAGGGACGCGTGTATGTGTGCCCCCAAAATTCCAAAAGGAGGGAGAAATGGAGAGGGGATTGTGGTGTGACCATCCTCCATGGGGTTGCTTTCTCACTTTCCCTCTCTCTGTCTCTCTTTTTCTCATTATTATTTTTTATTTTTTTTATTTCATTTTCTTTTATACACTCAATCACAGTATTTGGCTTATAAAATGGATATTTCAGCAGGTGAACATTTCTCCCTAGTACAGTTGATAAAACTATAAAATATCTTCAACAGATAATCCCACATTTCTTTGTCCCATTGATGCTCATTATTATTTTCTAATTTTTCCATGTGTAAGAAAGAGACAGAGAGGCAGTACCCCATCAGGGTCTTGAGGCAGCGATCTGCCAGCTTCAGCCAGTCCGGATCATGGCGCACATGCGCCTGCTTACTCAGGTCTCCAGCGCAAACCCAGAACCTTGTCGTGCGGGTCAGCTTCAGTGTCTCCCTCTAGCCATTGTAATTTACCAAGAGTACCTATAACATATTTCTTTTCTTCAGTTACCCATCTATATAGTCTAAAAAAAAAGAGAGAATTAGGGGTCCAGTCAGTGGTGTGATGGTTCAGGTGGGTGGATCCTATGTGGCCAAGTGCATGGTTCGAGTCCCAGACTCTGCTGCTTAAAAAATACCAGGTGATGTGGTGGTTAAGGTGCTAGACACTCCCTAGCTGACCACAGTTTGAGTCCCGGGTCTGGCAGCTTTCTTTCCCACTCCTCCCCCCTCTCTCTCTCTCTCTCTCCGTGTCTCTCTCTGGTCAAATTAAAATAAAATGAATGAATAAATAAAATTAAATAATGCGAACAAAAACAAAACAAAAAACAAAACAAAAAAGCCCAGGTGTGTGCATGCATGCCCACAGTCCTGAGAGGAGAATGAAGGAAAAGGGATTGTGGCGTGGTCATCACCCCTGGGGGGAAGAGGTGATTTCTAATTTTCTGTCTCTATCTTTCTCTGTCTCTGTCTTTCTGGCAAGCACTTGTGCCATATAGCAAACAAAACAAAACAAAACAAAAAACAAGAGAATGACAGGAGAGGTAGGGTATTCCTGGCAGAGAGAGGTGTGTGTGCCAAAGCCCGACAGGGAGTTCTGAGTAGGTCATCATGGGGTGTGGGGTGCCCGGGAGCGAGAGGCCGGCATGTGGGGCCGGGCTGTGAAGGGCTTCCGAGGCCCTCCAGGGCCTGGGCTTTCCGGGCTGCCAGCAGCAGGGGCCGGGAGTTGGTAGCCTGTCCTGGCCTCCGTCAGGTGAGCTCCTTGCTCTCGCCGGCCTAAGTGATGGTGCCGTGCCACTGCAACCTTTTGCCTTTCTCTTGTACTTTAATTACATTTTATTAATTGATTTTATTTACTTTTAATTAGCAATTACATCAAAATGCACTGGAAAACCTCACTGGAATAGAGAGAAGGAGCTTGTTTGGTGACACCGAGCTGAGGTAGTGCCCAAGTGATGCTGGACCCACGGGGCAGTCGCTGGGCCTGCGCGCGGTCAAGCACCAGGCACCGTGCTCAGATCCCGGCTGCTGTGCAAGGGGAGGGGTCACTGTGGAGACCCTGTTGGGGGTGCCCCTCTCTCTTTCTCCAATTACGCTTCAGAAAGAAAGAGAGCCAGTCCCATAACTTAGTGCGTCAGGGAGCTGGATCCCACGTGGCCAGCCACAGTGCTGGTTCTGGGTTGGCAGCTTGAAAAACACACGTGTGTGCGTGCTCCAAACCCAGACAGGATGGAGAAATGAAAGAGAAGGGGCTGTGGCATGACCACTCCCCACTGGGGGGTGCTTTCTTCCCCTTCGGCCGGGAAAGCAGATACATTTTCAGGCAATTAAACAGGAGGGGGGAGGGGCACAGGAGTTAAGGCAGCTGAATCTCACATAGCTGACTTCGCAGTTCAAGTCCCCGACCCGGTGGCTTAAAAATCACACCAGGCACACGTGCGTGCATAACCAAAATCCTGAGGAGACTGAAGGAGAAGGATTGTGGTGTGGCCATCCCCACTGGGGAGTGATTTCTCACTTTCTCTATCTCTCTCTGACAAGCACATGCACCTTAAGGCAAAAACAGAAAGAAAGGTGGGAAGGAAGACGAGAAGGAGAGAGAGTGAGAGAGGTCTTCACCCTGTGGAACAGCCCGTTCGTCCTCACCTTATAATACATTTACTCCACGTTAATAGTCGTAGGTAGTCGCCGTTTTCAGGTGGCTTCATTTCTGAGTGCTAGACACTTAGCTTCCTACATCTGCAGTTAATTTGTTAAGAGGCCTTAATGAGAAACTTCAAACAGTTTAAATGTCAATGACCAAAAAGTGAGGTTTTCAAGTTCCAGTGGTCTACCCATATTGGCCATCAGAATGTAATCCCAGGTGGATGTAATTTAAGACAGATGCCATTCCAGAGCTTCAGTTACAAAGAGCTTATATACTTTCAGGACTAATAAGCCTGCTCTTGTTTTGCTAAACTTGCAGGCTTGTCTCCAGGTATGGACCCCATACTCGAAGCTTTCTGTTCACTATTCACGCTGGTTCGGTGTCGGGGCTGGTGCTGCTTTTTTTTTTTTTGGAGAGATTTTCACTATAGGGCACGTGCGCTCGCCAGACAGACAGAGAGAGACAGATACCGAAAGCAAGAAATCACTCCCCAGGGGGGATGGTCATGCTGCAATCCCTTCTCCTCCATTCTCCTCTCAGGATCTTGGGCATGCACGCACACGCGCCCGGTGTGAGTTTTAAGCCACCGGGTCCAGGACGCGAACCGTGGTCGACTCCGTGGGAGTCCAACGACATAGCCATTACGCTAACTGCTGGTTCCCGGGACTGGTGCTTTTGAATCTGAAAAAAATCCCAAGGCTACTATGTGTCTTACAGTATGTCAAAAATCTAGCAAAGTGGGGAACCAACAGTTAGCGTAATGGCTATGTCGCTGGACTCCCACGTAGTCGACCGCGGTTCGTGTCCTGGACCCGGTCGGGGGCTTAAACCTCACGCCGGGCGCGTGTGCATGCGTGCCCAGGATCCCGAGAGGAGAATGGAGGAGAAGGGATTGCAGCATGACCATCCCCCCTGGGTGGGGATTTCTCGCTTTCTGTCTCTATGTCTCTCTCTGTCTGTCTGGTGAGCGCACGCGCCCTACAGTGAAAATCTCTCCAAAAAAAAAAAAAAAAATCTAGCAAAGTGGGGAACCAACAGTTAGCGTAATGGCTATGTCGCTGGACTCCCACGTAGTCGACCGCGGTTCGTGTCCTGGACCCGGTCGGGGGCTTAAACCTCACGCCGGGCGCGTGTGCATGCGTGCCCAGGATCCCGAGAGGAGAATGGAGGAGAAGGGATTGCAGCATGACCATCCCCCCTGGGTGGGGATTTCTCGCTTTCTGTCTCTATGTCTCTCTCTGTCTGTCTGGTGAGCGCACGCGCCCTACAGTGAAAATCTCTCCAAAAAAAAAAAAAAAAATCTAGCAAAGTGGGGAACCAACAGTTAGCGTAATGGCTATGTCGCTGGACTCCCACGTAGTCGACCGCGGTTCGTGTCCTGGACCCGGTCGGGGGCTTAAACCTCACGCCGGGCGCGTGTGCATGCGTGCCCAGGATCCCGAGAGGAGAATGGAGGAGAAGGGATTGCAGCATGACCATCCCCCCTGGGTGGGGATTTCTCGCTTTCTGTCTCTATGTCTCTCTCTGTCTGTCTGGTGAGCGCACGCGCCCTACAGTGAAAATCTCTCCAAAAAAAAAAAAAAAAATCTAGCAAAGTGGGGAACCAACAGTTAGCGTAATGGCTATGTCGCTGGACTCCCACGTAGTCGACCGCGGTTCGTGTCCTGGACCCGGTCGGGGGCTTAAACCTCACGCCGGGCGCGTGTGCATGCGTGCCCAGGATCCCGAGAGGAGAATGGAGGAGAAGGGATTGCAGCATGACCATCCCCCCTGGGTGGGGATTTCTCGCTTTCTGTCTCTATGTCTCTCTCTGTCTGTCTGGTGAGCGCACGCGCCCTACAGTGAAAATCTCTCCAAAAAAAAAAAAAAAAATCTAGCAAAGTGGGGAACCAACAGTTAGCGTAATGGCTATGTCGCTGGACTCCCACGTAGTCGACCGCGGTTCGTGTCCTGGACCCGGTCGGGGGCTTAAACCTCACGCCGGGCGCGTGTGCATGCGTGCCCAGGATCCCGAGAGGAGAATGGAGGAGAAGGGATTGCAGCATGACCATCCCCCCTGGGTGGGGATTTCTCGCTTTCTGTCTCTATGTCTCTCTCTGTCTGTCTGGTGAGCGCACGCGCCCTACAGTGAAAATCTCTCCAAAAAAAAAAAAAAAAATCTAGCAAAGTGGGGAACCAACAGTTAGCGTAATGGCTATGTCGCTGGACTCCCACGTAGTCGACCGCGGTTCGTGTCCTGGACCCGGTCGGGGGCTTAAACCTCACGCCGGGCGCGTGTGCATGCGTGCCCAGGATCCCGAGAGGAGAATGGAGGAGAAGGGATTGCAGCATGACCATCCCCCCTGGGTGGGGATTTCTCGCTTTCTGTCTCTATGTCTCTCTCTGTCTGTCTGGTGAGCGCACGCGCCCTACAGTGAAAATCTCTCCAAAAAAAAAAAAAAAAATCTAGCAAAGTGGGGAACCAACAGTTAGCGTAATGGCTATGTCGCTGGACTCCCACGTAGTCGACCGCGGTTCGTGTCCTGGACCCGGTCGGGGGCTTAAACCTCACGCCGGGCGCGTGTGCATGCGTGCCCAGGATCCCGAGAGGAGAATGGAGGAGAAGGGATTGCAGCATGACCATCCCCCCTGGGTGGGGATTTCTCGCTTTCTGTCTCTATGTCTCTCTCTGTCTGTCTGGTGAGCGCACGCGCCCTACAGTGAAAATCTCTCCAAAAAAAAAAAAAAAAATCTAGCAAAGTGGGGAACCAACAGTTAGCGTAATGGCTATGTCGCTGGACTCCCACGTAGTCGACCGCGGTTCGTGTCCTGGACCCGGTCGGGGGCTTAAACCTCACGCCGGGCGCGTGTGCATGCGTGCCCAGGATCCCGAGAGGAGAATGGAGGAGAAGGGATTGCAGCATGACCATCCCCCCTGGGTGGGGATTTCTCGCTTTCTGTCTCTATGTCTCTCTCTGTCTGTCTGGTGAGCGCACGCGCCCTACAGTGAAAATCTCTCCAAAAAAAAAAAAAAAAATCTAGCAAAGTGGGGAACCAACAGTTAGCGTAATGGCTATGTCGCTGGACTCCCACGTAGTCGACCGCGGTTCGTGTCCTGGACCCGGTCGGGGGCTTAAACCTCACGCCGGGCGCGTGTGCATGCGTGCCCAGGATCCCGAGAGGAGAATGGAGGAGAAGGGATTGCAGCATGACCATCCCCCCTGGGTGGGGATTTCTCGCTTTCTGTCTCTATGTCTCTCTCTGTCTGTCTGGTGAGCGCACGCGCCCTACAGTGAAAATCTCTCCAAAAAAAAAAAAAAAAATCTAGCAAAGTGTTGCAATCATTTCCATTTTTAATTCTACACTTTTGAGAGGAAGAATGTTTCCATGAGGTACTTTGTTGTAGATTTAATTAATGGGATCATTGTAAATTTCTGACTCAGAAATCCTGATTTATTTCTTGCCACGCCCTCATTTTTTCCCCTGTGTCCTTAGTCTCTATTTTTCAAAATTATTATTAACATAAAGTACTTGAAGAAAGGGTTAAGTAAGGCGATGAGTATTATTTTAACAGAAAGGAAAGCCAAAGGCATACAGAATAAATTAACCTTGCCTTTTCTTTGCAGGTCACTTAGTGGGTGTTACATCCTCAGTCGTTTGTGCTACAAAGTAAATAATTGTTGGCAGCTGGCTTAGTTTTCGCCACTTCTAAGCCTATGACAAATGATCTTAGAAGATCTTTGGTCTTAAAAAGGAAAACTGTTCGTGTATGAGTTTTAAGTTCAGTTTGGTTTTTTTGTGAAGGCTTACTTATTTTTATGTAAACCATTTATGTGGCATTTTGCTTTATTTGCATTTGAAATTTTTAGAGTTTTAAAACTAATTAGAGTACTGTATTGAACTGTTTTCCACATGTTTGGCATGTAAAAGTTAATACGTCTTTTTCTTTTTTAAAAAATACTGAAAAAATGGGGCCAGCAGGTGGCATAGTGGTTAAAGTGCTAGAATTCCCACATGGCCAACAGTGGTTCAAGTCCCAGACCTGGCAGCTTGCTTTCTCATTCTCCTCTCTCTCTGTTTTTCTCTGGCAACATTTGTGTGAAAAATAAATAAATAAAATAATTATTTAAAAAAAAAGGTCTCCCTTTCCACTAAGCATTTGTTATTAGTCCACTGCTTTCAAATATTGAAAAATTATTTCTAGTTTGTGTGGTTTTAGGTTGTCTTTTCGGGATAAATAATGTTGACAAATAGTCCCAAACTTATATTAATCTGTTTAATCTGCTGTCTTTTTTTTTTTTTTTTTGAGTTTTTTTTTGGCTGTAGAGTGCGTGTGCTCACCAGACACACAGAGAGAGACAGAAAGCGAGAAATCACCCCCCACGGGGGATGGCCATGCCGCAATCCCTTCTCCTCCATTCTCTTCTCGGGATCTTGGGCTCGTATGCACACATGCCCAGCATGAGTTTAAGCCACTGGGTCTGGGACTTGAACCACGGATGACTACATGGGAGTCCAGTGACATAGCCATTACACTAACTGCTGGTCCCCCGTAAGTCATTTTCAAAGTGAATTAAACAGTCACACAAAGTTAGATATACGTGAACATGTAAATTCCATGCATATTCTGGTAATCAGCCTTGATTTTTCTTCTAGAATTATTTAACTTTATTTACTTATTTTAATTTGATTAAAGAGGGACAGAGTGAGAGCAAGAGAGAAAAGGAAAGAGAGAAAGCAAGCCACTAGGTCCAGGATTTGAACCACAGTCGGCCATACAGGAGTCCAGCACCCTTAACCCCCACGCCACCTGCTGGCCCAAATCAGCCCTGATTTAAAGGCTTACAGAAGCTCAGCAGACTGTGTGGAGATTTAAGGTGCCAGATCCCATATGGTCAACTCTGTGGTTCTAGTCCCGGACCGAGTGGCTTGAAAGTCATGCTGGGTGTCTGTGCACCCAAAACCCTGAGAGGAGGCTAGAGAAGAAGGATCTGGAGTGTGGCCATCTCCCTGGGGTTGATTTCTCACTTTCCCTCTTTCTGTCTCTCTCCAGTGAACATACACATTCTGGCAAAAATTTAAAAAAAACAAAACTCCAAACACTGCTTCTAGAAGTTGCTTTTTTTCAAATGCAGCTCATGGGGGCTGTACTTGGCAGGTCGTGTGCTGTTAAAACTTTATATAAATACAGAGGTACTAAAAAGTGACGTTTACAGAACCCATCGGGACCCTCTCACTTGTGCTAGTAAAGTGATCACTTCTCCGAGTACAGTAATCTTTGTGTCATGCGTGTGTATACAAAAGCAATGATTGGCATGGGACCAGCAGATGGCATAGTGGTTACCTCTCTGGACTCCCATGTAGTCGACTGTGGTTCAAGTCTTGGACCAGGCGGCTTAAAACTCATGCCGGGTGCATGTATGTGCGTGCCCAAAATCCCAGGAGGAGATTGGAGGAGAAGGGATTGCAGTGTGATTTCTTGCTTTCTTTTTCTCTGTCTCTGTCTGGCTGGCAAGCACAAGCACACTATAGCAAAAATCTCTCCTAGAAAAAAAAAAGTGGCTTATCTGATCAGAGTGTGAAACTTAATATTTTCTAGTAGTTGTTTCTCAACATGTAAGATCAGCCGATACTTGGAAAGTTCATCTATATTCAAGTAAAAATAGCCAGGATCAATTGCTTAATCAGCTTTACAGCTGTGAACTTAAGAAGTGAATTCCCATCATCTCTCTCTCCAGAGAGACGGCTCAGTGGCTTCCTCTGGCTTTCTCTAAGTGACATTGGAGTGCCTGTATGGATTAATCAGCAGCCTGGGGAGCTGGGGCAATCATCTGAAATGTTGAGGGGAAAAGCTCCTTGCACTTGGAAAGTCAGAAGGCCGGGGTGAGAGACGCGGCCTGCTCCTTTCCCTGGTGGCTCCTCACCTGTGAAGTTGCACCAGCGTGGTCATAAACTCGTAGGGGCTCGTTTTATGTGAAGCCCATAACAGGCCGGGGCG
>NW_006159515.1:5089865-5099085 GCF_000334495.1 Tupaia belangeri chinensis | reverse complement strand
GCGCGGCCCGAGTGGCTTGAAAGTCATGCTGGGTGTCTGTGCACCCAAAACCCTGAGAGGAGGCTAGAGAAGAAGGGTCTGGAGTGTGGCCATCTCCCTGGGGTTGATTTCTCACTTTCCCTCTTTCTGTCTCTCTCCAGTGAACATACACATTCTGGCAAAAATTTAAAAAAAACAAAACTCCAAACACTGCTTCTAGAAGTTGCTTTTTTTCAAATGCAGCTCATGGGGGCTGTACTTGGCAGGTCGTGTGCTGTTAAAACTTTATATAAATACAGAGGTACTAAAAAGTGACGTTTACAGAACCCATCGGGACCCTCTCACTTGTGCTAGTAAAGTGATCACTTCTCCGAGTACAGTAATCTTTGTGTCATGCGTGTGTATACAAAAGCAATGATTGGCATGGGACCAGCAGATGGCATAGTGGTTACCTCTCTGGACTCCCATGTAGTCGACTGTGGTTCAAGTCTTGGACCAGGCGGCTTAAAACTCATGCCGGGTGCATGTATGTGCGTGCCCAAAATCCCAGGAGGAGATTGGAGGAGAAGGGATTGCAGTGTGATTTCTTGCTTTCTTTTTCTCTGTCTCTGTCTGGCTGGCAAGCACAAGCACACTATAGCAAAAATCTCTCCTAGAAAAAAAAAAGTGGCTTATCTGATCAGAGTGTGAAACTTAATATTTTCTAGTAGTTGTTTCTCAACATGTAAGATCAGCCGATACTTGGAAAGTTCATCTATATTCAAGTAAAAATAGCCAGGATCAATTGCTTAATCAGCTTTACAGCTGTGAACTTAAGAAGTGAATTCCCATCATCTCTCTCTCCAGAGAGACGGCTCAGTGGCTTCCTCTGGCTTTCTCTAAGTGACATTGGAGTGCCTGTATGGATTAATCAGCAGCCTGGGGAGCTGGGGCAATCATCTGAAATGTTGAGGGGAAAAGCTCCTTGCACTTGGAAAGTCAGAAGGCCGGGGTGAGAGACGCGGCCTGCTCCTTTCCCTGGTGGCTCCTCACCTGTGAAGTTGCACCAGCGTGGTCATAAACTCGTAGGGGCTCGTTTTATGTGAAGCCATTAGCAGCCTGAGAATTCAGGACTAGCTGCCTCTCATACTTTAAGACACTGGAAGGTGTCGTTTATAAGCACAGAGGGCCGCGGGAAGGCAGAACAGGCTTGTAAAGCTGGGTTTGAGGCTCTGGACGGCAGTCCGTCTGTAACGCAGTTTAAAATCCTAGGTTATCAGAGTCTCAAATGTGCCTTGAGGTGTGGCGGGCAACTCTCATGAAATACCCTTCTATAAAAGCGGATACAATGGCTGTTTATTTCCTACTTGTTATTGTGACGATGTCATTTTCTGATTCTGCCTTTGTGGCTGGGGAGGGAGGGACTGAGGCTGCAAACAGAAGAAGTGAAGTAAAACTGAATATTGTTAGTTGAAAAGAAAAGGGAGCCACGTGTCGATCGGAAGCGTCATGGCTGGTATGGAGGCTTTTACTTTGAAACAGCTACTGCGCAGTTCCTGCCTCTTCTCTGCTGACTCTGAGATCCAAGGTCAGGGTCGGTGTGCGACAGGCAGTGCCCTCGAGTTTGAAGGATAGAGAGGCATTTCCATCCTCCATTTGGTTCATATGGTGGAGGGTTTCCCCACTGGGGACAAGGTCCAGGCCTGTGGCTGCCTGTGGGAATGACAAATGTCTCTGACAGTAGACGGCCCAGCATCAGTGTTTCTTTCAAAAGCAGCTCTCACGACAACGTGTCGTATGCTGTTCAGGTGTCATATCAATGCAGAGGTATGCACTGACGATCCCATGAGTGATTCTTTCAAACTAGGGGTCCCCGACCCCCATGGCCTGTTGGAACCGGCCAGCCACGCAGCGGGTGGTGAGTGACAGGGGAGCTAGTGAAACTTCGTCTGTGTTTACAGCCACTCCCCATCGCTCGGGTTCCTGCCTGGGCCTGCTGTCAGGTCAGTGGAGGCACTAGGTTCCTGCAGGAGCGAACCCTATTGTGAACTGCACATGCGAGGGATCCGCTGCCCAGGGTCTTCCACGGAGCCAGTTCCTGGTGCCAAGAACGTTTGGGACCACTGCTTTAAACAAAACCATGAAGGAAGTCAGTTAGGTGAGAATCCTGGAACCCATGCGGCTGACCGAGAACAGGCTATAGAACCTCTCTGTGGCAGTGATCTGTGTCCAGGGTGCTCCTGGCTTTGCCTCCCAGCGGGTACCAGCATGTCTGTTTAAATCTCTGTGCCCCAAGCCTCCACCGCCTGCCTGCCTTTCTCCTGGCAATAGAGGTGTCACCTGAATTGCCCCTGGCTGGGGCGTCTGTCAGAGCTGTCTCTGTTGTGCAGTGGGTGGCCTTGACTCCGGGTGTTGTTGCAGTGACAGGCCTGGTCCTCTACAGCCCCTTCTGTCCTGGGGACTCCACTGCTCACTCCCTCCTTGGCTGGCAGGAAGCTCTTCTGAGATCATCGCAGGGGAAAGCACGGGCCTCCAAGGATATCCCTGCCCTTCACCTCCAAGTCTACTTTGTTCTAGAGGGCACAGAGGGAGTCGGGCTAGAGAGGTGCACCCACACCAGGAGACCAGTATCAGCTGGGAGAAACCACTGCATCCGCTGGGCCTGGGCTCCTCCTGCTCAGGGTTCGTCCCGTCCCGTCCCGTCCCGTCCCTTCCCTCCCCTTCCCCTCCCCTTCCTTTTTCCTTTTTTTTTTTTTTTTTTTGTGGTTTTTGTTTTAAGGCAAATGCACTTGCCTGAGAGAGAGAGAGAGAGAGAGAGAGAGAGAAAGGGAAAGTGAGAAGTCACCCCTCTGGGGGGGCGGGGTGGCCATACCACAATCCTTTCTTCAGTCTCCTCTTGGGATTCTGGACATACACACATGCCCGGTATGATTTTCAGGTTGCCAAGTTGGGGACTTAAACTACATAGTTGGCCACGTGGGATTCAGCCATCCTAACCTCCATGCCACCTGCTCACCCCACGACTTCTTCCTTTTTTTTTTTTTTAATAGTTTTATTTATTTATTTATTTTCATTTTCTATAGGGTATGTAGACTCACCAGAGAGGAAAGAGAGAGAGAAAACAAGCTGCCAGGTCCAAGACTCGAACTACGGTCTGCCATATGGGAATTCAGTGCTTTACCCCCCATGCCCCCTGCCTGTCCCAGCGTCTTTTTTCTAAGAAATTTTATGCTGAACCTCTCTTGTGAATCTCACTGTTCCAGCCCCTTTCTGCTTGGAGTCAATATTTATGGTTTGAAGTGACCACTGCTACTATCCTAGTCACAAGGTACCGAGCCATCTCCAGTGGGGCTGTCAGGGGGCTCTGCTCACCACGGCCACCTTCCCAGCTCCGAGAAGTGCCCAGAGTCGCCGGGTGTGGCCTGGCCTCCCTGTTGAGGCAGCCTTGGGTCCCTGTGGGTGGGCCTCAGGAAGTGCACTACCCCCACCCAGCAGACGCAGTTTGGGTGCTGGGTACAGATCCCCTCCTGCTCCAGAAGCAGCTTGGGACCTTACTTCTTCCCTTGTCGTGCGAGCCACCTAAGTAATGCTTTCTGGAGAGAGGTATTGCCCTGATGCATTGTAAAAAGCCTCTCCTATCCACCCCATTAAAAATCCCTCCTCCCTCCCCGTCCTGTAGTCACTCACGGTGCAAACATAGATGTCCTGGGGGACGGGGTCTTCCTGGAGTTGGGCTAACTCTGGTTAACACAGCCCCTGAGAAAAATGACTGCAGCGGTTCTAACACTGGCGGCAGGCTGGTGGGAGCCCAGGGGTTCAGAGAATGCTAAAAAAAGGAAGAGCAGGGACAAGGGGTGCCAGCAAGGATGAACTTTGCCTTTTCACAAGTTTTGACTAAAGTAGTTCTGAATAAGAAAAGCACTTGATGGAATCTTACCCAGTACAAAGACACATTATTTTTGGCCTCTCTTTCTTCTTCTCTCCTTTTCTGCTTTCACCTTTCCCCTGTGACCTGCCATTCCAGCTGAGCCCTCTGTTCCCAGCCGCCCTGTTCTGTGGATCTCACCCCAGTGCTGCCCTCCCCCAAATCCTGTTCTTACTCTGGGGGGAGGACTGCGCGCTCCTGAGCTCCCTGTGCCGAGCACTGTGCTTTGTGTTCATAAGTGTTACTGCGATGGCGGTATTCTTCTTGCCTGCTTACAGAAGAGGAAATAAAGTGACTTATCCAAATATGCACCCACTAAGGGATGGAGCAGAAGCCACACCCATTTTCCTGAAGCTCGTTTGCTGAACTATTACATTTCAGCCACCTAGTTTGGACAACTTTGGAAAGGAGGAGTTCTATACTATAACCAAAAAGGTACTAGTATGGGGCCAGCAGGTAACGGAGTGGTTAAGGCGCTGGACTCCGACATGATCGACCGTAGTTCGAGTCCTGGACCTAGATGCTTGGGACTCATATTTGGGTGTGTGTATGAGTTCCCAAAATCCCAAGAGAAGAGTGGAGAAGGGACTGTGGCATGACCATCCACACTGGGAGGGTGATTTCTTGCTTTCTATCTCTCTGTCTCTCTGATAAGCACACGTTCGCTATAGAAAAATAATCTCTCAAAACTAAACCAAAACAGGGACCAGCAGTTAGCATAATGGCTATGTTGCTGGACTTCCATATAGTCGACTGCAGTTCAAGTCCCAGACCTGTTGGCTTAAAACTCACACCGGGCGCGTGTGTGTGCGTGCCCAAGATCCCAAGAGGAGAATGGAGGAGAAGGGATTGCGGTGTGGCCATCCCCCCTAGGGGGGATAATCTCTCGCTTTCTGTCTCTCTGCCTCTGTCTGTCTGGTGAGTGCATACGCCCCACAGCAAAAAACTCTCTCTCAAAAAAACAAAACAAAACAAAACAAAAAAAGGTACTAATATGAAATGCCCATAAATTAAGGATTCATTAAATAAATTATAGTTTAGTCATTATGACAGTAATGATGTACTGTTAAAAAGAATAAGGTAGTGGGGCCAGCAGGTGATGTGGGTTAGGTGCTGGATTCCCGCATGGCCAACCACAGTTCAAATCCTGGACCTGGTGGCTTAAAAATCATGCTAGGCGTGTGTGTTGTGTGCCCACAATCCCGGGAGGAGGATGAGGAGATGAGATTGTGGCATGGTCATCACTCTGGGGGATGATTTCTCCCTTTCTCTCTCCCTGGCAAGCACAGGCACCCTATGGCAAAATCCTAAAGAAAGAAGAAATACAGTTCCTCTGAATGATAGAGTGTCTTGATAATGTAATTTGCCAGGAGACAACATTTGTAAGATCTGCACGAAAGTTTCAAAAACCAGCTAGTGTAAGGTACTGGAGAGCAAGCAGAGGCTCGCAGGAACCGGAGGGGACTCCACTTTGAAAGAGACTGCAGTGGGCGAGGTTTGTAAGTTGGTGATTTTTAAACTGAAAACACTCCTAAACCCGCTTGAGTGACAAAAAGTGACAGTCTTACTGTATGGAGGTGTAAGAGGGCAGAGGTAGAGACTGGCAAGGCAGCAAGAAAGTTAGGAAGGAAATCCTAGACCGGAGGGAGCTACAGAGGGGTGGACACCAAAATGTGTATATAAAGTGGCGCAAATTCTTGACCGGCCTTGAAACCGTGTGTGCGAGTGTGTGTGTGTGTGTGTGTGTGTGTGTGTGTGTGTGCAGGGGAGGTGTTAAGGTGCATGATGATAAAGAAGCAGCCTGGAAGTTGAAAGAACTGACAAAGATCTCAGCTGCTGCCCAATGTAAGAAAGACAGTTTGGTGTTTGTGTTCACCCAAGCTAACTGTCTGCTAGAACAAAAGTCGCCATTCAGCAGAATGTCCAAAATCAAGAGTCTACTCAACATGCAATTCATAAGGTCCAATGTCCTATCACAAATTCCTAGATAGAAGAAATTGGCGAGGGGGAGAGATGGGAGCAGTTCATGGAAGCCAAACTCGAGGTGATCCAGATGTTGCAATTGACAGGAACTTTAAAGTCATCTAATATAAATAGTGGGCCGCTGGAAAAGTCATGATGCATATTTCTATGTTTTTCTATGCAAAAATGTGTCATGACTTTCCCAACGACTCAGTATGTTCAAGGGCGTAATAGAAGCTATACACACAATGAATGAACAGACAGGACTATCAACTTAGAAGCCATGAGAAAGAGCTGAAGGTTAATGGTTGCCAGGGGCTGTGGGGAGGGAGAGAATAGGGAGCGACTCTTAAGTATGGAATTTCCTTTTGGGATGTTAAAAGTGTTCTTGAACGTTGAGAAATGTAGTAAATGTCACGGAATTGTGACATTTAAAATGGAGAATGGGCTAGCCTGTGGCTAGTGGTTAAGGGAGCTGGATCCCACATGGCCGAGAGTGGTTCGAATCTCGCCACACTTACTCCTGGCTGTGCCCCAGTCCTTCCGCTGTCCTGCATTAGCTGTCTTCACACGGCCAGTCGTTCTTGCCTCCAGACCTACCTTATCCTCACTGTGCTTGCCCAGGTATCCTGCTCTCCAGTCTGATAGCGCTGGTTGACACTCTGTCCTGCCCTTGGAGCAGCCATCAGACTGGGGGGGAAGAAATCAGAATTTGGAGCTGGACAGATTTGGGTTCCATCTGGGACCAGCAGATGGCATAACGGTTACATCGCTGGACTCCCACATTGTCAACCATGGTTCGAGTCCTGGACTCAACAGCTTAAAACTCACACTGGGTGTGTATGTGCCCAAAATGCCAACAGGAGAATGGAGGAGAAGGGATTGTGGCATGGTCATCCCCCCTGGAGGGTGAGTTTTCACTTTCTGTCTCTCTGTCTCTCTGTCTCTCTGGTGAATGTACATGCTCTATAGCAAAAATCTCTCTTAAAAAAAAAAAAAAGATTTGGGTTCAGTTCTGGTCTTTCAATTTACTGTCTATATAAGCTCAAGAAAATTACTTGCCCTCTCAAGCCTCAGCTTCCTTAGCTATAGTATTGATACTACTTATTTTGTTGAGACAGAAGTACCAAAGATAGGGTATATGTGTACATACACACATACACATACACATATATGTATGTACAGTGTGTGTGTGCATGGCATGGATATATATATATACACACACAGTACATGGCATGATTCCTCTTATAGCTCTTACTCCCACAACACTTTAGACATTGTGTTGACACGTTGTCTTTCTCCCTGAACTATTGATTCCTTGAGACCAGCAGTGCTTAATAAATATCTGTTGAACTCTTGACTTTTAAGAGAGTAGGCTTTCTAAGAGAGCGATTATGATTAGCTCTAATGGTGGGATTTTGTGTAATGTGAAATTCAGAGCTTTATGAATATTTTCATCAGCATTATTTCAAATGATATATTCCAAGTAACAATTCCATCTCCCCAAGTAAAACAACAACCCCATCTTTACAACTGCTCGACTGTAGATTCTTTATTGGTAATACAGCACTCACACATGAAAGTGAGAAAGTGAGGGAGGATGAGCACCCACCTCAGAGCATGGCCACACCACAATGGCCTTCCTCCGGCCCTCCCGCCTGTTGGATCTTGGGCACTCATGCCTCAGCCCAGTGTGTTCCAGGCTGAGCAGACCAGGGATTCGAACCTCAGTCACCATGTGGGATCTGGTTTCTCCTGAGCAGTACATTACTGCTGTGCCACGGGGCTGACCCAGTTTAACCGTAGATGTGGTGACCTGTTCTTCACTGCTCACCCTTGCTGCAGACCATTGAATGTATGGACACAGAATCATTCATATTTACCACGGTCTTAAAGACCTGTTAAGAAAATGCTCATCAACTATTAGCTCATGAGGCTTGAAAACAGTGGCAGGATCTGGGGTCTGCTGAGCTGCAGCTGATGCAGCAAAGTTCTGGGCCAGACAGGCCTGAAATGCCTCCCCACAGGGGCCTGCAGGCCACTCTGCCTGGGCTGTGGGTGCTACTCCCCAAGCCTTGGACACCTGCTCCCTGCTTCCCACCCCTGAGCACGTTCCTCTTGCCAGGGTGGTTTGAGTGTCTGTAATCCACACTCACTGTCCCCCCACTTCTGGGGCTCTGATCTTAAGGGGTAGAGTTTAAAGGAAGACAGTTTGAGGGCCAGCAGGTGGTGTGGTGGTTCAGCATTGCATTCCCACATGGCTGACTGAGGTTCAAGTCCTGGACCCAGCATCTTGAGAATCACACCAGGCGTGTGTGCGTGCAAGCCCAAAATCTCAAAAGGAGGAGGGTTGTGGCATGGCCATCCCCACCCAGGGGGGTGATTTCTCACTTTCCCTCTCTCTGTCTCTCTCTGGCGAGTGTGTGCACCCAATGGCAAGAACCTTAAAAATAAAAAAAGACTGTTTGTAGCAATGCGATGAACTTTGTTATGCACGCTGTGCCTTGGATCTTATTTCCTGGACTGTTGTACAGATTGAATGATGACTTTACTGGGAGTGTCCGAGGTAAATAGGAAAATGAATGGTTCTGAATTCCCTCCATGCCCTCACCCACTGCTTTATGAACACGGTGGCGGCGTGTGGCATTAGTGACACCAGTCCCAAGGGTGGGGAGCAATGTAATTTATACTTTTTATATCCTCAAGTGCCGGGGGTGGTAGTGGCACCAACTGGCAGTAAGCTCATCTGAACACGGAAGTATTAAGGCCGCATGGGAAAATCACCAATTATGAAACCACTTCTCCCTCGGCATTGAAAATGCTCCATGAAAAGCCATCTGTGGAGGTAGATTAAGCACGGTCATCACCGCCCTCTGCCATTTCTGCCAAACCCGGTCTTTCCAGCATGCTGTGCAGTTCCTGTCTTGCCAGTGAGAGACGCGAAAGAAGAAATGAATCAAGTTGCCCCAGAATATAATCCGTACCGACGGTCGCATTCCTCCACAGTGTGTGCACCTGGAAACGTGTGTGTGTCTGTGTGTGTTTGGATACATGCACCTTCATTTGTGCATGCAGAAAGCTTTCGAGGACCTTTTTTAGCACAGCGGATATGTTAATTTGTATACAAAGAAGCTCATTATAGCTTGCTCTTATCTATTGGGTTGTCGGAAAAGTCATAACATAGTTTTTTTTTTTAAAGAATTATTTATTTTTAATTTTATTTATTCATTCATTTATTTTAATTTGACCAGAGAGAGACACACCAGAAAGAGAGAGAGAGAAAGAGAGAGAGAGATAAAGCGAGTAAGCAAGCCGCCAGGTCTGGAACTTGAACTGTGGTCAGCCATGTGGGAGTGTCCAGCACCTTAACCACCA
>NW_006159515.1:5087588-5089645 GCF_000334495.1 Tupaia belangeri chinensis | reverse complement strand
GGCACATGTGCATTCATGCCCAACATCCCGGGAGAGTAGAGGAGAAGGGATTGCGGCGTGTCCTTCCCCACTGTGGGGTGACTTCTTGCTTTCCTTCTCTTTCTGTCTCTGTCTTTCTCTGGCAAGCACACATGCCCTGTGGTAAAAATCTACAAACCAAAACAAAAGTACACCTATTTACTTTCTTCCACTTGCTTTTGTGGTTGAGAAGTAATCATCATTGCATTTCTTTTACGTTTTCTACTACTTGAGAGAGGCTTTTTTCTTACTCCAAATTATTGAGAGTTTTATTTATACATAATTACACAGGCACAATAACACCCACACAATATGTAAGTTCCTTATTCAGTTCACAGAAATTTCTTGAACAAATTTTTTTTTCTTTTTTCTTCTTTTTTTGGGGAGGTTTTTGCTATAGGGTAGGTTTTTGCTATAGTGTGCGCTCGCAAGAAAGACAGAGACAGAGAGCTAGAAAGCGCAAAATCACCCCCCCAGGGGGGATGGGCACACTGCAATCCCTTCTCCTCCATTCTCCTCTTGGGATCCTGGGCATACATGCACACATGCCCAGCGTGAGTTTAAGCCACTGGTTCTGGGACTCGAACTGCGGCCGACTACTGGGAGTTCAACAACATAGCCATTACGCTAACTGCTGATCCCTTGAACAAAATTTATTAACCGCCTATGTTTCAGGCTTTCTGCTCGATACAAGGGTTTTTCTACTGATCAAAGCAAAACGTCAGCCCTCATGGAGCCCATGGTCCAGCAAAGGAATATTCAGAAGGAAAAAAGTAGGGGCCAGATGGTGGCTTAGCCCTGAAGCGCCACCCTCTGCAAGGCTGACCCCGCAGGGGAGTTCTGGGTTCTGTGGCTACACATGCGTGTTCATTTTTTGAGGACTTCCTGCGACTGGGCACTTTGCTAACACCTTTGGTGTGATTGCATTTAGTGCTCTTAACAACTGTGTGTGATGGAGTTTATTTATCAACACCTTTTTTCCAAGGAGAAAACCAAAGCACAGAGAGGTTAAGTTACCTGTCCAAGGTAATTTGGCTAGCAATAGTAGAGCCAGATTTGAACCCAGGTAGTAAGATTCATAGGTTCCTCAGAACCAGGAGATGGCATGATGGTACATCACTGGACTCCCATGTAGGCAACCATGGTTCAAGTCCCAGACCTGGTGGCTTGAAACTCACACTGGGGGTATGTGCATGTATGCCCAAAATCCTGAGAAGAGAAAGGAGAGGGGATTGCAGTGTGGCCACTCCCCTAGGGGGTGAGTTCTTGCTTTCTGTCTCTCTGTCTCTCTAGCAATCACATGCGCCTTATGAAAAATCTCTCTTTACAAAAAAAAAAAAAGACTCAAAGATTCCCGTAGACTTCTGTGCTGGTTGACATTCCATCAGTTACCCTTCCCCAGTGCTGGGTCAGGGGACATGGTGCTCAGGAGGCTGTAAGTTTTCCAGTGTCAAACTAAGTGACAGCTGGGTCCCCAGCCACAAGTCCTGTTACATAGCTGGAGCTCTTCCAAGAAGTCTCTGCCAGCCTCGTCACATTTGTTTTCCCATTCAAGGCTAAATTTCAGGTCTCAGTCAATCACATTCTGAAAATTCACCCCAGCTGGTCCCATGGCCTAGTGGTTAAGGGAGTCAGATCTCACATGGCTGATCATGGTTTCAATTCCAGCCCTACTAGCATCTTGAAAAATGTGGGTATGTGTGTGTGCCCCAAATCCTGGAAGGACAGAGAAAAGGGATCGCGGCCTGACAATGCCCCACTAGGGGTGCTTTCTCCTTCTCCCCGCTTCTCTCTTTCTGTCTCTCTTTCTCTGGCAAGTGCATGTACCCTCTAGCTTATAAACCTAAAGGAAAGAAAGGAAAAATCACCCACTTAAAGACTCTGATAATGATAATGAAAATGGTCATTAAAATCTCAGCAATCTGCGGCCAACTAGGTGGTGTGGTGGTTAAAGTGGCTGGATCCCACATGGCTGACTGCAGAGTTCAAGTGCTGGCCCGGTGGCTTAAAAAACATGATGGGCACATATGCACACATGC
>NW_006159515.1:5078495-5087538 GCF_000334495.1 Tupaia belangeri chinensis | reverse complement strand
CCTTGGGTGATTTCTCTCTCTCTCTCTCTCTCTCTGTCTCTCTCAGTGTTTGCACTGAGATAGAAAAAAAAAATCGTTTAGTTTGGAATCAAGTATATTTCACTATGGTGTTTGCTGTTGTGTTTTTGTTGTTTTATTTTGTTCTTTTAATTTGCCAGAGGTCACATGCATTCACCAAAGTGAGACAGAGAGAGAAGGAAAAAGCATTCCTCATGAGGGATGATCAGGCCGCAGTCCCTTCCCCTCCATTTCTCCACCGTGTCTGGATTTGGGGCACACACGTACACATGTCTGGTGTGTTTTACAAGCTGCCAGGGCCAGGATTCAAACCACGAGGTCAGTTCTGTGGGATCTGACTCCCCCAACCATTAGGTCGTAGGGCCAGCCCACGAGGTGGTATTGAATGTTTCACTAGCTTGGCTCTGCTTGGCTTAGGTCTGTGGGATCTGACTCCCCCAACCATTAGGTTGTAGGGCCAGCCCACGAGGTGGTATTGGCTCTGCTTGGCTTAGTATGTATTTTGCTGTATCAAGTGCTCTTTTGTGTTTGTTTTATTTATGTGTGTGTATATGTGTTCAGATTAATTTCACATTTTACAAAAAGTTCCCATCAGGATGTTTACAATACATTCTTAAAGAATTATTTATTTATTTTATTTATTCATCCATTTATTTTAATTTGAACCAGAGAGAGAAGGAGAGTGAGAAAGCAAGCCACCAGGTCTAGGACTCAAACCGTGGTCGACCCTGTGGGAGTGTCCAGTGTCTTAACCACCACGCCACCTGCTGGTCCCCAGTATACAATGTATTTTTTTCAGCAGGGAACTTCACATTTTTTATCTGTTAAATGTCCTCAGTGATGTGTTTTATTTCACCCACACTTACTTGCTTTAGGTGGCCCTGTTGCTGAGACCAGTGGAAAGCATTTTCAGTGTGGAAACGTAGGTTTCTCTCTGTACGATTTTTTTGAGTGGCTCCAAGATGCCGAGGCTTTTAGCGGGTTCCCCCTCTTCTGCCAACCGCTAAGCTTTTCTTCTGAAGGAATATTCCTGGCGGAACATGCTGCGACATGTCAGAAACATTGCAGGTTACAGATGCGGCGTCATCTTCTCAGGGAGAGTGACCGTGGGTTTGAAATTGACGAAGGACGCAGGTTGCCCTGAAGTTGTCACGCAGGAAGACAAGCTAGACCCAGTAACTTCACGGGCAGTGCCCTGCTCTTGTCTGAAGGCCAAGAGGATTTTCACGGCTCTGGAAATACACGTGCACCCTCGCAGACCCAGGCCTCGGCACATAAACATGCACATGGTCTGTGGTGTGAGCTGCAGACCCAAACGGCCAGGAATGATGTGTTTCCAAAAAAATGTTCCTTTGTGGGAGGGCTTAACAAGAAAGTCAGCGGCTACTTTTACTTTGTTCCACATTTAGTGTTTTTTCTAGCAGAATGTTCGTTCGTTGGTTTTATGAATCATGGCTAAATGGTGAATATGAAAGATACATCTTTTTTTCTAGTGATGATTTCTGGAAATCCTTGCCTCCCATTCTTCCAGGCGTCTTTTCTCAGACCCCCCAGTCAGCTTAGTATATCTTTTGCTGATTTAAAAACGTGGGCTAAGTTTTGAGCTGGCTCTCTTAGCTTAGTGGTTTAAGGAGCCGTATTCCACATGGCCAGCCATGGTTTGAATTCTGGCTCTGGTGGCTTGTAAATCATGCCAAGTGCATGCACATGCACGCCCAAAGTCCCACCAGGATGGAGAATGGAGGAGAAGGGATGGCAGTGTGACCGTGTTCCTGGGGAGTGCTTTCTGTCTTTCTCTCTTTCTCTGCCTCTCTCTCTCTGACAAGCATATGCATTTTCTGACAACTGAAAAACAGAAAGAAGCTAAATAAAAATATGAGTAATTTGGCCCAGTGGTGCACACTGCTAAGATTCTGTGTTCCACAGGTTGGAACCACATGGGAGGCCCTCGTTCGATTTCCAGTCCAACCTAAAGGCAGGTACAGTGGTGTGTGTCTGTCGTCCCAGCAGCGCAGAAGACTGGGGCTGGGGGATTGCAGACCTTGTCTAAAAAAGCTCCCAGTATGGTGGCCGCCACATGTGGTCCCAGCTGGAAGGCCGAGATAAGAGGATCACGACATAGCAAGGCCATGTCTAAAAGAGATACACGGGGCCAGCTTGTGGCATGGCGTTCAAGATGGCAGGTGCCACATGGCCAACTGTGTAGGTTGAGTCCCGGACCCAGCAGCTTGATAAAACACACCGGGAGTGAGTGGGCACATACCCAAAATACCCAGGGGAGTATGGAGAGAGGGGGTTGTGACGTGGCCATCTCCCCTGGGAGTTTCTCTCTCTCTCTCTCTCAGTGAGCACATGCACTGTATAACAAAACGTAAACATAAATAAATAAAAGAGATGTATGTATCTACGCACACACACAATCATTTATTTGTCAGTTAAAATGATCTGTGAGTGTGTAAGGATGAGAGGTGGTGATCAGGGGCCTCCACTGACTGCTCCGTGCTCGTTGATTAGATCATTTGGGCCGACAGTATTTTAGGCTGTGGGTCCCAGCCCCTGAGCGGGCAGTGAAACTGATTTATTGAGTCGTGATGGGCATTTTAAAAGACGAACTATTACAGAATAGAAATTATTCTGTTCAGAGCCGGTCATACGTTTTGTTCTATGAAGCACGTATGTCTTTTCTATGTGGGATCTATGTGTGTGTGTGTGTTTATGGGGTCCTTGATATAAAATGAACTTCTTTTTCTTAATAATTATTTTTATTTATTTATCTATTTATTTTTGAAATAGAAATAAGAGAGAGACACAGACAGGAAGTGAGAAAGCAAGTCACCAGGTCCAGGATTGAATTACAGTCAGCTGGGGATCAGCAGTTAGCATAATGGCTATGTCACTGGACTCCCACGTAGTCGACCATGGTTTGTGTCCTGGACCCGGTGGCTTAAACTCGCGCCGGGCGCGTGTGCGTGAGTGCCCAAGATCCTGAGAGGAGAATGGAGGAGAAGGGATTGTGGCGTGGCCATCCCCCCTGGGGGGTGATTTCTCATTTTCTATCTCTCTGTCTCTCTCTCTCTGTCTGGCGAGCGCACGTGCCCTATAGCAAAAACCTCTTAAAAAAAAAAAAACCTCTAAAAAAAAAATGAATTAGTCAGACATGTGGGAGTCCAGCGCCTTACCCACCATGCCATCTGCTGGCCTCAAAATGGATTTCTTCGTGTGGTTTGCAGTGAGAACAAACAGATAAAGAGTTGGAAGGCCAGCAAGTGGTATGATGGCTGAGACACTGGGCCGGCTACTGTTTGAGTCCCAAACCTGGAGGCTTGATTTCTCACTTTTCCTCCCTCTCTGTTCTCTCTGGTGAGCACATGTACACTATGACAAATGTAAAAAAAAAAAATCTCAAAATTAAAAAAAAAAAAAAGTAACTTGGAAAATGCTACCTTAGGGGAATTTCTGAAGATGGCTCTCTTCAAGGGGTATGGGACATCACTGAGCTATGAGCAGTGTCCGAAGTATCTTCTCTCCCCCAGCTGGAAAATTCTGTATATAACATTAAAATTCTTTTTCTCAAGAGCATCCTGTTACAAATAGTCACACCCTGGGATATGGTGGGGTTCAGTGGACTTCTGTGAGCTATCCTGAGGGCTGATCATTGGTAACTTTTCCCTTTGGGAAAAATTCATTTTCAGTTCCAAAGAAGCAACTTCTTGGTGAATTATTTTCAGCAGACACTGTCAAAATTTGGCACTGCTTTTATATTTAACAGTAAATCTATTTGTATGTTCAGTGGTCATTGACACTCCTTTAGTCCCTTTCAGGCTTATTTATTTTATTTATTTTCTTTTTTTTTTTGGAGAGGTTTTTGCTATAGGGCACGCGCACTCGTCAGAAAGACAGAGAAACAGAGAGACAGAAAGCAAGAAATCACCCCCCAGGGGGGGTAGCCACGTGTAATCCCTTCTCCTCCATTGTCCTCTCAGGATCTTGGGCACACACACATGCCCAGCGTGAGTTTGAGCCACTGGTCCAGTACTCAAACCACGGTTGACTGCGTGGGAGTCCAGCAACATAGCCATTATGCCACCTGCTGGTCCCTAGTTGTTTTTGTTTGTTTGTTTGTTTTCATTAAAAAGGTTATTTACGTCTTTTGAGGGTACCCCAAACAGGGTCCTCACACTGCAGTCCACACCCAGTCTCAGCCAGGTAGGGTCACACGCACAGGGAGACCCCAGGATGCAAACCCAGGACCTTCTACTTGCATTACTGCTGCTCGACTGCCTGGCCCCTTGGAGTTACCGAGGAAGGAAGTGTTATAGGAGCGCAGGGTGGCCTGGGTAAGAAGTGCTGTTGAAAGAGAGCTTCTGAGAGGGCTGCTTTCGCCGCGCCATGTCAGAAGTTCCCTGCAGTCGGCCGAGTGTCTGCACAGCAAGCTTGGGGAGAGGGGTGTCTGCCTGCATTTCCGACGATTCGTCGTTCACCTAGTCAGGTTCCTGTGACCAAGGGAGCTTATGTGGTCACACATCCAAAGCAACAAGCTTTCTACAAAGGCGAGCACACGCCAATCTGCCTGCTGGCTTCTTAGACGTCAGAGAGCACGCTTTCTGTGCTCAGGAGCTTCTGGGCCCAGGGATGCAGCCGTGAGCGAGCTAGGCTGGGCCCCTTCTGCTCTAGTGAGACTGCTGTTTGCCAACTGCACACCCTGGGCTTTTGGTCCATGGCGTGTGCTTGTGGTACTGAGCTGAGCCACAGACTTAACCTTCCCAGGTGCAGCCAGGGCCTGAAGTCCACGCAGCCTTCACTAAGTGGGCCAGGTGTCCAGTGTTGGAGAGGCTCCTAAGAGAGACCACAAGAGAGGAGCCGGCAGGTGATGTGGTGGTTGAGGCGTTGTATTCCTACATGGCTGATTATAGTTCGAGTCCTGGACCTGGCGGCTTGCTTTCTCACTTTCTCTCTCTGGGCAAATTAAAATAAATAAAATAATTTAAAGAGAGAGATCGGAAGGGACTTCCTTCTTAAGAAATGCTGCAGATTCTCTATCAGCATACAAGCAAAATATTTTGATTTTGAGATTCCTAGTTCAATACAAAAATAGGTAGGACACAAGTGCATTCGTAGGCAGCAGAGAGGACCAAGACGAGGTGCATCAGATCACGATTTATTACTCCAGAAAAACTTTAGGGATGTCCTCACCCCCACCTACGGTGTCTTGCAGCAGCTAAACCATCCTGTCCCAACCCCCAGAACAGCTCCATTGCAGGAAGAACTTACTTCACTGCCTATTTTTTTCCTGAGGTTCATAAAAGCAAAAACGTGTGAAGGGAATGTATGCTGATTCTCTTGGGACTAATTAAACAAACAGATTCAGAGAAAGAAAGCAGAGAAGATTTAGGACAGTTAAGATGTAAAAAAATGTAATTTTCGGGATAACAGCCGTCAATTTTTCCACTCGAGTGTTTTTCCGAAGGGCAGAGGGCAAGAAGCATCTTACGTCCTCTCAAAGCTGAGACACATTTCAACATGGAGATATTAGAAGCAAATTTGGTGCCCAAGAGAGGTGCCAGATTTTAATTACAGTTGGCATTTCCGAGCATGCTTTTGGCAGAGGTGGGCATCTTGCTGGAGAAGCCATAGATTTTGACACTAGCAGTATGGGAGCCCAGTCGAGAACGACTGAAAATAATTTCCCTCCTATTTCCATCCTGTTGGTTGTGAGAAGAATCTTCGGTGGTTAATATTTAAACCAGATATTCTCTGTTCAGAGCAAACAGTTGTTCATTGGCATTGCCTTGGTGGTTTGGTGTTGGCTCTGGGGGTAATAATTTCTATCTTTGAGCCTTTAAAAAAACAAAACCAGTTTAAACAATAAAATAGGATGTTTCCTTACAAGAAATGAAGTTGGCATGCACCAGGGTTTCCATTAAGTTCCAGGTCACAGACAAATAAAGAAAGTATGTTAGGGGGGAAAAAATCCTTTTTAAAAATAATTAGGGAGCTGTCTGTTTTGTTCACCAGATGGAAAATCCGCAGTTGTGGGTGGTCTGTGTTGGAGAGGGCACCTCACAATTGGCAGGACTCTGCCTTTAACTTTTCAAGTCCAAGGACAAAAATCTCAACTCCCTCGACTGTTCAGAAGGCTCTCAATATGTGTCAGCCTTTCTAGGCTCCGCATTTCCGAATTTCGCCGCTTTCTGAAAAGCGTGTAGGTGAAATGATTTTGGAATGCCAAGATAAACAGTCCATTGTTCACTGAATTCTGAAACAATACTCCTGTCAGCCCCGGGACTTCACTTGCTGTCAGTACGTTTTGATGATACTCTGACCAGCGCAGCTGCCTCTGGTACTGTTTAGAAACCAACCTTTTATTACTTCGGTATGTTCCAGAGTCTTTAGGATGGCCAAATGTACCTACCGCTGAAGAAATCATCCCAGATGGCTATCCAGTGAAGAAGGAAGGCGCACTGTCCTTGGCGTTTGGGTCCTTTATAAACCTGCTTTGAGATTCTGGGCAGATTAACTCAGTGAAAGGATATGATTTTCTTAGAGCTTTTTTTGGACTGATCATAGAAAGTTACCTAGCTTCTCTAGGTACTTTTTTTAAAAACAGATTTTTTTTTTTTTGCATGCATGCATAAAATGTCTCAGTTTTTTCCAGCCTAGGCTTACAGGATACGTGACTTGGCATTAGCATACAGAACTTTGCGATCCATGTTTCAAGTTTGAGCGTAGGATGTATATGTTTTTATGCTTTTTCATTCATAAATCTAACTTACTTCCCCCAAAAGTGAATGATAACGGGTTAATAAAATAGGTTAATAAAATCATTTAGGATGCCTAAATGTATAAACTTTCAAATTGAGTGGGAAAATAAAAAAAAAAAAAAAGCGAAAAGCCCTGGAATAAATCCTTTCTCTCGGACAGCAAATGTGTTTGGCTTTGGACGTACATGCGATTCTGCCTGTGTGTAGTAAAAATGGCAATGATTTATTCGTTTCGTATCCCCCCAGCACAGATGCTGCACAGTCTGTCCCTTTTCTGGGCACTAAACAGTGGGTTTTAAAAAACATAATTTCACTCAAGTTTTCCGCTTGCGTTCTGTGTTGTACTATTAATAGCAACCCTTTGTTGTTCGTGCCAGCTCTCTCCTAGCTGAAGACAATGATGTGCGGAAGCCGGTTTTAACTGAAATACTACTAATAGGCACCCGTTTTTCAGACGCTAGTCCAGGTGCACTTTGGAGAATAGAAGTCTTCTGAGGCCCGTAGTGAAGGTAGAAAAGCTAAACAATTGTTACCGGTGAGGGGCTGACAGGTGGCATGGTGGTTAGAGGTGCTGGACTCCTACATGGCCAACCATGGTTTGAGTCCTGGACCTGGTGGTTTCCTTTCTCACTTTCCCTCTCTCTCTCTGTGTCTCTCTCTAGTTAAATTAGAAAATAATAATAAATAAAGTTAAAATAAAGTAATTAGTAAAGAAAACAAACAATTGTTACCGGGGAAGAAGACTTAAGTAAGCTGAACTTATGTGACGTCGTTTCTTTGCCAAACCTTACTGATTTCTTCTAGTACGGGATGAAGGTGGAGCAGACTGAAACAGTGAGGAAGGACTTCCATGTTAAATGTTCTGATCTTTCATGAAATAAAGGTTTCAAGAGGGAAGTAATAGGGCCAGCTTATGGCACGGTGGCTCAGGTGGCTGGGTCTCAGATAGAAGGCGACTTCCTGGGGGAATGAGGACACGGACGCCCTCAGTGTCAGGAAAGCAGCCCCAGGCAGGTGGGCCTTGGCACGCGCCCCCAGCTTGTCTTGGCTCAGCAGCCGGCGGTGTGCAGCCCGTGTTCGGACTTCATCCCTGCTCAGGATACAAACCCCAGGGATGGAGGGGCTGACAGAGCTAACGGGGCCTTTTGGCTCTGGGAGAGCCGGCCCCTTGGTGAGAATCCCAGCAGACTGAGCCGCTGGTAGGGGAGGCGACTCCCCGGGGGCAGGTGGATCTCAGTGAGTGCTCCGTCATGAAGGTAGAAAAGTCAAACAGTTGGGACTGAGCCTCCATTTGGAGCACTCGAGTGCCCTGACTGTCCTGCCCAGAGTGACGCGTTAGGGGTTCTGAGCAAGGAAAGGATTTCCCTGGTCAAATGCAGATGTCCCTGGAAGGGACATGTCATCACCCCTGAGCCGGGTCTTAATTCGCTAACTGTAGGACCTGTGATTGGAGCTACAGAGGAGAGGGAGGGATGAGGTGAGAAAGGGTTGCATGCACCTAAACCACACTTGGTGATACATGCGCCTTCACCTCCGGGCTCACGGGCAAAGCCGCTCAGGCCTCCACGCCAGAACAGGCAGCTCCTCGCCGGCTTCTGGGGCCAAGCAGAGCCCTGAAGCTTTTATCTCCTGACTCAAAATAATGGCTGCCTTCCCACCAGGTAGAAGGGCTGCACTGGCCTCTGTGCATGACAGCCCCGAGGTGGGAGGAGTTGTGGTCACAAGCTGGTGACACAGCCTGGAGGAGGACACCCAGGTGGTAGTAAATATGCCCACCCATGCGTGTAGCAGAGGTGTGGTCCTGGGGGAGGCGGGAGATAAGCCAAACCCCAGGAGTACAGAGCACGTACAGGGTCTGGAATGGACAATCTGCAGGGTGAGGTGCGTAGACGGGAGGGCGGGGTGATGCTGGAAGCTTGCATTTGGGTTTTGGGGACACACACACATACACAGATTCTGAAGAGCCTTGAATTCTAGGCTAAGGTTGTATGTGTGTGCGCGTGTGCGTGTGTGTGTGTGTGTGGATTTTTAGACATGGTCTCGCTGTGTCACCATCCTCATGTTGCCGCAACCATAACTATGTTTTTTAACAACTATTGATATGATTTATTCTAAGCACAAATATGAGTGACCACAGCCCAGAAAAGTGTGAAAGTGGTTTTTGGGGTACAGAGATGCACTGTCTTCTTTTTTTTCCTTCAATCTCTGTGTGCCATCACAGCATACCAAATGAATCTCCCCATCCTGAACACACTGTGGAGCGG
>NW_006159515.1:5077368-5078011 GCF_000334495.1 Tupaia belangeri chinensis | reverse complement strand
CTTTTACCTCCTGACTCAAAATAATGGCTGCCTTCCCACCAGGTAGAAGGGCTGCACTGGCCTCTGTGCATGACAGCCCCGAGGTGGGAGGAGTTGTGGTCACAAGCTGGTGACACAGCCTGGAGGAGGACACCCAGGTGGTAGTAAATATGCCCACCCATGCGTGTAGCAGAGGTGTGGTCCTGGGGGAGGCGGGAGATAAGCCAAACCCCAGGAGTACAGAGCACGTACAGGGTCTGGAATGGACAATCTGCAGGGTGAGGTGCGTAGACGGGAGGGCGGGGTGATGCTGGAAGCTTGCATTTGGGTTTTGGGGACACACACACATACACAGATTCTGAAGAGCCTTGAATTCTAGGCTAAGGTTATGTGTGTGCGCGTGTGCGTGTGTGTGTGTGTGTGGATTTTTAGACATGGTCTCGCTGTGTCACCATCCTCATGTTGCCGCAACCATAACTATGTTTTTTAACAACTATTGATATGATTTATTCTAAGCACAAATATGAGTGACCACAGCCCAGAAAAGTGTGAAAGTGGTTTTTGGGGTACAGAGATGCACTGTCTTCTTTTTTTTCCTTCAATCTCTGTGTGCCATCACAGCATACCAAATGAATCTCCCCATCCTGAACACACTGTGGAGCGG
>NW_006159515.1:5074466-5077357 GCF_000334495.1 Tupaia belangeri chinensis | reverse complement strand
CCATGCATATCAATGGGTCATTTTTCACTTTTGTGTTCCCGTAAATGTTTTGCTTCTTTCCTTTTCCCCTTGATTCCCTCCCTCTCACCTTCCCCTACTGTGTGCGAGTTTTAAGGTGGGCCAGGACAGACTCGGGCCTCCCACATGGCCTCAGCTGTGGAGTAGCAGTGGCAGGCACATGCTTCTGAGGCTAGAGAGACAAAAGGTTTCAGATGTCACTTCGTAGACAGCCAGGGGTACCTGGAAGGGATTCAGAATGGGAATACTGTACTGATGGGCCATTTTTTTTTTTTTTTTGAGAGAGATTTTTGCTATGGGGCATGTGTACTCACTTGAGAGAAAGAGAGAGACAGAGATACAGAAAGTGAGAAATTATCCCCCAGGGGGGATGGCCATGCCACAATCCCTGCTCCTCTTTGCTCCTCTTGGGATTTGGGGCACACACACACACACACACACCTGGAGTGAGTCTTAAACCACTGGGTCCAGGACTTGAACCATAGTCACCTATGTGGGAGTCCAGTGACGTAAGCATTACACCATTTGCTGGTTCCCTGGATGTGCCATTTTCAAGAGAGCAGGAGGGAGGCTGGCAGGTGGCATGGTGGTTAAGGTGCTGGGCTCCCATATGGCTGACCGTGATTTGAGTCCCAGACCTGGTGCCTTGTTTTTTCTCTTTTCCTCCCTCTCTCTCTCTCTGTGTCTCTCTGGTCAAATTGAAAATAATAATAAATTAAATAATTCTCAAAAAAGAGACAGAGCAGGAAAAAGTAGCAGGCCTTTGCTGAGCAGCCTCTGTCATGAGGCTAAGAACCAGGGGGCAGAGGGCCAGCCTGAAACAGAAAGAATCCTATGTAGGAGAGAAGCACCAGGGGCACCTGGGTCCGGACCCCCGTTGCCACCACCTCGCCCATGGCGCGTGGGCAGGGTGCCGCTGTCTGACATCTGCAGTCTGTGGTGTTTATTCACCAGTATTGTTACCATCAAATGACGTAATGATGTGGCATTTTAAGATATGTCCACTTAGGGGCCAGCAGGTGGCAAGGAGGTTAATGTGGCAGATTCCCACGGCTGATTTCACAGAGTCTCAGACCCGGCAGCTTGAAAATCACGTTGAGCACATGTGTGTGCATGCCCCAAATTCAAGAGAAGAATGGAGGAGAATGGATCACTGCGTGGCCATCCCCCCGGGGGGGTGATTTCTCTCTCTTTTTCTCTGTCTCTCTCTGGCAAGCACTCTCACCCTGTAGCAGAAAACTGAAATTAACTAACTGACTAAAATAAATGCATCCGCTCAGTCACGTGCATGCATTTGAAATTTGAAAAGTGCCTTGAAGCTGCTGTAATCATTGTCCTCTTTTGTTGGCTTTCATTTTGTTGTTTCTTTTATTTTTTCCTTTCTCTCTACAAGTTTTTAACGACCGTCCTTCCCCATTGGAGTCTCCCCGTGGTCCAGATCTCCTCGCAGACCAACAGTGTAGTTCTGGGCCCCTTGTTCCTCCTGCTCAAATGTAGATTGGACCAGGTGTAACATGCCGAGCACGATGGGTAAGAAGTACCCGACGGGCTCGCCCATGGCCTGGTCATTAGGGCTAGACCCCATATGGCTGACTGCATGGTTCAAGTCCTAGACTCGGCAGCTTGAAGTATACACGCGTGCGTGTGCGTGTGTGTGCAAAATCCCGAGAGGAGAGGCGGAGACGGGATCGCGGTGTGTCTGTCCCCCGAGTGTGTGGGTGCTTTCTCCCCCTCTTTCTCTGTCTTGCACTGGGGTGAGTGCACACTCATCAGTCCTGGGGGGGAGCTTATTTTGTTCAGATTCATTCAATAGCTAATATCTAAGTTAGGGTTCAGGTGGGATGTTGGGGTCCCACAGTCCCGCACCTCATTTCGGGGCTGCCAGGCTCCAGCACTGAGTAAACTTCTGTTGTTTTCAGCCGCAGGGGTGTGGTGCTTTGTTACGGCAGCTCTAGAGCACTGCTGGGTCGTTAGGAAAGTCAGGATGCATTTGTGCATAGAAAAACAGAAAACTATATCATGACTTTTCCAACAACCCATAGTACAGTGGCTGACTAGACTTTGAGAAAAGGGAGTCCCCTCAGGGTGAATCAAAGGCTTGAGGTCTGAGAAATTGGAAGAGTAACTTTTACAGAAAGAAAAGGAAAGTCCAGAGGGAAAACTTGTTGAAAACTTCAGCAGCGTGATATAATCACACCGTCCCAAAATTGGTATCATTTTAGAACCATAGAGAGCGTCAGTGCTCCTCCTTGCCAGGACCCAGCGGGTAAAACTGGACTGTAGGCAGCTTGTCTTACCAATAGCAGCGAGAAATAAGTCATTTATTTTTTTAAAGATTTTTGAGGGGACCAGCAGGTGGCATGGGGGTTAAGGCACTGGACACTCCCACATAGTGAACCACGATTCTAGTCCTGGACCTGGTAACTTGCTTTCTCGCTTTCTCTCTCTCTCATCAAATTAAAATAAATGAATAAATAATATTAAATAATTCTTTAAAAAATATTTTTGAATATTTATTTAATTTTATTTATTTATTACTATTATTATTTTTTAATTTGACCAGAGAGAAGGTGAAAAAGCAAGCTGCCAGGTCTAGGTCTTGAACTGCAGTCGACCATGTAAGACTCCAGCACCTTAACCTCCATGCCATCTGCCTCCCCAAGAAATAAGTTATTAATAACATATATTTGGACCAGCAGATGGCGTAATGGTTACATTGCTGAACTCCCACATAGTTGGCCATGGTTTGAGTCCCAGACCTGGCAGCTTAAAACTCACCCAGGCACATGTGTGTGTGTGTGTGCCCAAAATTCTGAGAGGAGAATGGAGGGGACTGGATTGCGGTGTGGCCATTCTCCCTGGGGGGGTTTTCT
>NW_006159515.1:5058327-5074421 GCF_000334495.1 Tupaia belangeri chinensis | reverse complement strand
GCAAAAATCTCTCAAAAAAAAAAAAAAAAAGAAAGAAAGAAAGAAAGAAAGAAAGAAAGAAAGAAAAGAGAAAAAGAAACAAAAACAAAACAAAACATATATTAATGCCTCTGGGCCATGGTAGAGGTTAACAGCTCCGACCTCACGCTGTCACTGGGTTCCAGACCGCACGTAGGCCTCTCCCTGCTCATCCGCCTCATCACTGTCCTGCACCTTGGTCCTGGTGTCAGCCCACTTTGCAGATGAGGAAACAGGTTGACAGACATTAAGAACCTTGGCCAGCGTCACCCAGGGGACAGGTGAGAAGCTGCTCCCGTGCCTACGCCTGCCACCCTCAGAGCCTGAGCGCAAGTGCAAGCCGGATAGGGCAGAGGAGACGGTGCGTGGTCACTGTATGGTCACTGTGTGTGGCTCCATGGCTGTCCCCACAGTGGTCACCCTCCTGCAGTGTGCTGCCAGTTAGCAGTAATGTGCTGAGTCCACCCGAGCTGGCTCTGAGCTGAGTATCGGGGAGTTCGTGGTCACTTAACTGCGAAACCAGGCCTGTGAAATGGCTGTCCCCTCCCACTCTTGTACTGGTGAGCATGAGACCCAGGGATGAAGCTCTGATGCCTGGTAGAGCCAGGGTCCTGGCCCAGACCTGCTGTAAAGCCCATTCCTGTGCAGTGGCGGATCTGCCACCAAAGCCCCCCTCCCCACCAGCCTAAGACCCCTGGGAGCAGTGGCATCCCTGCCGGGTCAGCGTGTGCTCTGGCAGGTGTCTGCACACCAAAGTGTGAAGACTTCCAGGATGCAGGCAGGAGGCAGCCTCTGCTGGCTGGGACACAAGTGTGGGGAGGGGCAGGCAGCGGCTGGGGCCACAGCATGTCGCTGTGCCTGGGGATGGTTCCTCTAGCTAATCTGGTGTCCTCTGTGGGGTGGAGACAGTGGCCTGCCACCCGCACAGCATGGGGAGAATTCAAGGCACCAAAGGGAGAAGGGCATGGCACACGTGTGGGCAGTGAGCCTGCATGGCCGCTGGCTCTTACTGTCACAGGAGACGGGTTGAGGCAGGCCATAAACGCCTCTTGCGGCTCACCCAGCTTAAGGCCCCTGGATGTGGCACTGCCTGGGTCCGCTGCCTCCCCAGGTCTTTGAGAGCGTGACTCGCAGTGCTGGGTCTCAGCTCCGTGCTGTCCTCGCTGTGCTTCGTAAGCTGTCCGTCCTCTCGGTGACCCCTTTGGGGACCCCTTGTCAGGGTGTGCGGAGGGGGGCTGGCTGGCCACGTGGGGCGGGGCTTGCTGAGTCCCGGCTAACAGTCGTGAGTTTTAGGTGCGGGCTCTGCCGGGCTCCCGCTTCTTCACCTCCCAGTACTTCGGGGGCAGGTCTGTGACAGAGCAAGCGCCAGTGGCAGAGCTGCTGACACCCCCCAGGAAGAGGAACGGCTGACCTCAGGGAGCACATTGGACGGAGGACACCCTGTTCCTTCTGATTGGCCTCAGGTGTGGCCAGGAGAACCCCAAGACCCAGTCTCTGAACCTTCCTCCATGGGGAGGCCTGCCATTCCACACTTGGCCTTTGCCAGGCCTACCCCACCTTTGGGACCCTCCTTCTTCCTTTTGTGCTTTCTGAGGCTTTTAATTTTTTTCTTTTTCTTGCTAATGAGGACAGAACAGCCACTAGTACTGGTAAGGAGGGTCAGGAGTGCTGGAGTGGGTCCCTGTGGGGTCAGGATGGTGTTTGGAGGTGTAGACCAGGGTGCAGTTCCAGGCTGACCACTAGATGGCACTCGCACACTAGCGTTCAGACCCGGCCGTGACACTTTCCACTTCTGGCTTCTGTAAAACCTCACAGGGGACTCGCCAGAGCTCTGGATCTGTCATCTCTCCATCCGTCCATTCATCCCTCTAACCTCTCTGATCTTCTACAGATAGCTAGAGAGGCACAGATACATCTCTCTCTAGTTTGTCTCTTTCTTTCTGTCACTATTTAATGACCTTAAAAACCCGGCACAAATGCGTTCGAGCTTCTCACCTTGTTAGCTGTGATGCTTGATTTTTACTGTTTTCCAAAGCAAACGTTTACATGGCAGCACATCCATTCTTAGCGTCGGTAACAGGGAAACTCGGTCCTCTCTTCAGTCACTCTGAGGGCACATTCAACAAAGAGAATGGAAATGGAGGGATTCGGAGTTATTAGAAAGGCTAATAGCTAGAAATGTTTTTTAAATATTTCCTTCCATTCAGAATCAGAGGTTAGCACATTGTAATGCTATATATATATAAGATTAATGAGTTATTTTTTCCACTCATTCGCAGTCGTTAAAGAGATTCCAAACCAAAAGATCTCATTGCATGGGGGGAGGGGTAAGACAGGAAGTCACAGTTGGTATTATCTTTACCAAGGTGCATGTGGTGTAAAAAGCAAAACCCCCATCCTAAATTCCTCATCGGTTCTGCTGTTGCAAAGAAATAAAAATGATTTTCTATATGTCCACCGAAATGCGTTCTGCCCTGCCTGGTTGCATTCCGTCTTAGCTGCATGGACATCTTGGGGAGCCGCTCGGATGGAACCCGCAGACGGGCTTCGTCTGTGCAGTTCGTCGCTGAGGTAACAGCACTCTGAGCCCCACTGCTAAGGCTAACCTGTACACGGCAGCAGGACAACAGATGGAAATTCTGGTTTGCAGCCACTGCAGAAAAATAAAAACATGTTCCAAAGGGAAAAGGATCTTGTATTTCTGAGTCTGAACCTTTGATCTGCATTCACATCTGAAGGGAGGGCTAAACCTTTTGGTGGAGACACATGGCTTTGCATCTGTGAAAACACAGCTGTAGAGAGCAAAACAAAACTAGTGGAAAATACAATGGTTTTGCTGTGTCAGGCTCGCCGCCGCCGCCGCTGAAATTCTGGGCAAATGCTGTCTTTTTGGTAGCTCTTTCAGAAACCCTTCTTGACTTTCTGTATCATTGTTTAGTAATGTTATTCTTTGACATTCCGATTTGGGGCTTTGTAGGATTAAGGTACATCCATCTCTTTCTTCTTTTAAGAAGGCAGTAAACTACACGGATCGTGGTTGGATTGTAATAACGGTGTCTAGATTCTGACCTCCTTGCAGGAGGTGGGGGGAGGTGGCACAAAAGTAAACCCTTTAAAAGCAGATTAAGGTAAAGTTCTAACTTGATCCTGGAGCCTGACATTTTCTTTTTAGGAAATAGACGGCTTGCGGTTAGTACTGCCAGTGCGCTCAGAAGGGCCCTGAAGCCCTGCCCTTAGCCGCGTGCTCTGAGCAGGGAAGGTCTGTCCCTGAGCGAATGGAGCGCTCTGGCCTTCGTTCATCAGTAAGCAGGAGCCTTCAGCTCGTGGGAGGGCAGAGGCCAGGTCTGTCTCCCTAGGAGGTGCATCTCCACCGTTCCTCACAACCCTGGGGCAGAACCCCGGTCTGCGGCCTCCTCTCCTCCCACCCCCATCGCCTACATTTGAATGGGACATCGAACCCTGGCCTCTCTGGCCCAACTGGAGCGGGCACAGGGATGCTGTGGGCACATGAGGAGGCCCAGAATCGAGGAGGCCCAGAATCGAGGAGGCCCAGAATCAAGCCTGTGGAGCGGAAGTCTGCCGCCTGCCCCTCTCTGCGGAGGGGTAGTGCAGAGCTTTGAGAAGGGGCCGACAGAGGGAAGGCCATTGTGCTGTCACCCTCCCCACCCTCTTCCTCACACCGACAGGTTCATCAGCAGGCCCACTCAGGAGATGAGACGTGCTGTGGTTCTTTTCAAGAGAGAATGTTCTGTGTGTCAACAATAGTAACCACCTTGGTGCTCGGCACGCTGATGGAAAGAGCATGAACTAGATAACAAGTCCTTCCACGCACCCAGAAAGTTTCCCCTTTGAAGTGTGGTTCCCGCCTCCCCCTTCCAGGAGGGAAGAAGGGAAAGAAAACAAGGGCGAAGCTCTGAAGCCACTGAGGAATGCTGACTCGATGTCTTTCCGCGGCCTCCCTTCCCCTCACTCGGTCCTCCCCTCCTTTCAACTCTCTGCCCTTTGAAACTGCGGAGTCGGGGTGGTGGGGCCTTCCAGCCGGGCCCTGGCCAGCACAGGCCTCTAGTGGGGCGGGCGGTGTGGACGAGGGAAAAGGAGAACGGGGCCGGGGAAAGGTGGGACACAAGCTTTGCTCGTACGGGCCCTCGGTGAGGTTTGATCTACTCTGATTAAGGAAGAACAAACAAAAAGAACCCCCCAAACCAAACAAAAACCCTCCCCCAACCCAAACCCTCCTCCACAGCTGCACTTTGTCCCTGGGACTGTTGGTGTCACCAGAGCCTCTTTCTTTGCAACTCGAGGCTCTATGGCCAAGCACTTGTAAAGCCTATTAATTTTTCAGGCAAAACAGATCAAGCCTGCCTTTCATGCTGCTGTTCCTAATTTAGTATTCAAAGGTAAAAAATCCTACTACCTTCTCTTTCCTTTTTACATAATTAAAAGAGATTTCCCCCCACTGGCAGAGAACTAGTCGCTTAGTATTTTTTGAAGTAAAGGGCCTAACTTTTTCTATCACGTCTGTTTTCATGCTCTTCCCCAAACATAACCAATATTTACTTTTTTGCTGGTAACTGTGTGGCAGGCCATTCACCGTGCATTCCCGTTCTCAACAGATAGCGGCTGTCCACAGGATTGTCTCTCCTAACGCATTGTCTAAGCTTACAGATAATATATTTCCCTTCTCATAAATTGATACCGCAATTAAAAAGTAAAAGCGCCTGGAGTGGTCGATCGCTCTCACTTGTTTGTGACTCTCATTGGATTTGACACCAGAGCCTTGGAAAAGTTCAGTGACGTGGACTTTCGCAGGTGCCCATCTGCTGCGCTTAATCGCAAATCTGACCCTCCAGACCACTTCCAGGCCCTTTGTGTTGTTCTCTGTGCATTTCAATACTTGCTAGGGAAGCGCCTTCAGGTTCACTACATATGCAAAAAGCCCGGCTGGAATTTTTTGACACCCCCCCCTCACCGTTTGTTGGTGGCGTTCCTGTTTGCCATTGTTTGGTTGTTGATGTTGGCAAAAGTCATTTATTCCACGATGCCAGGGGTACTATGCCTGACTCTGCATTGGCATACAGTCCTAAAATATCTGGAGTTGTTAAAAAATTCATGCACGCTGTTGAAGCCGTTACATATCAGCAGACTTTTATTTTCTCATCATAAGGTAGATAATATTTTAAAGGTACCAGAAGCCAATTAAAACCGCTAGGATTCTATCAAAAACCTGTTTGGTGGCATAAATAATTGATACCTGGAAATAAAGCGGTCGCTCTGGGCGGAGGCCTGCTGCACGGGCCTGGATAGTGCTTGTGGTCTGCCTTCTGGGAGCCCTGGGACGATTTCTGGGCATTAGATCACCTGAGTTTTAAAAACTGGATAATAAGGCCACACACGAGCCGTTTTTAAAGTAGCTCCTTTGCCTATGGGGAGAGGAAAGGGTGAGATTACCTCAGGTGTTGAGCTTCTTAGAGAAAAAGAAGCAGATACCAGACTCCTCTCGAGCTAGGTGCGAATGGGATGCACTGAGGCGTCCTCCCAGCACATCCAGCTCTTTAAAAATGATGTGATTAAAAAGGACATCTGAGAACAAATTTATGATGTTGTTATGGCAACTGAAATACTTGGATTGAAATGTGTGTGTCTAAAACATGCACGATTGTAGGAAGCCGGAGAAACAAGCCCGGCATTGTGTCGGGGAAAGGCAAGCGAACAGTGGTAGCCAAATATTATTGCTGCACCGGTCATCCTTCGGGCTAACTGCCTCGGTTTCCACTTTTAAAGACGTGTGGTGATTGATGCTGTCACAGACTGCGTCGCCCGAAGTCCCCATGCCTTCCTTGTGCCAGCGTCTGCTCATTGGCCGCTGACCTGTTGAGAACACAGTCCCGTATTGTGTGCGATGCGGAAAGTGCCTTTCCACTTGCCTCCGCATCTGCCCGTAAGTTTATACCCCTGTCCTGCTCACGTCCTTGTTTGTGGCGAGTCCCCTTCAGTCTTCCCATTCATTCACTCTCCCTCGTCCTAGCCCTCCTAGCCCGGCCCTGGCCACCAGCAAACACCCACACTCCAGGGAGTTGAGACACTTAAATATTCCCAGGGATGCTTTGCTCTCTTCTAGAAGCTGAATCTCTCTTCTACCTAATTTGATACTATTTTTATTTCTCTTTAATTTTTTTTCCCCTTACCAGTGCTGGCAAGAGTAGTAAATCATTTTTCCCTTAAATCACAGGCAGAAATGTTTCAAGGTAATACATGTGTGTAGTATAGTATATTGGAAAATCAGTACTTTAAGCCACATCCAGGTGGTTCCAGTCATTAGATTTCAGAAGCATACAGTGTCCAAACAGTTGTTTTAAAAAATGGTGCTACAAATTCCTTGCCATGTCGTTTGCGTTTTTACTTTAAATGAAAAGGTAAGTTCAATGCCAGTGATAATCATTTTAGTAGACTATCTCATAAAACAAATATGCTGTTTTAATTGAGGAAAAGCTCAGCAATGCATACATTTACACTGAAAAATTTGAATAAAATCATCTTTTTTAATAACATAGGTCGTGCAATGTTTACTGAGGGAGTCGCTTTTATTTTAAGCATGGTCCTTTTTTACTTTAAATAGTCTTAACTCCCAAAGTTAAGAAAAGCAAAGCAAAAGAGGGAAAAAAAGGACAATAATTTCCAGAAAAATGGTTTCCTTTAAACCATGAATCAGAATGTTTTATTCTTACTGAAAGGACACCTTCGGTTTTTTGTTTTGTTTTGTTTTTTGGGGTTTTAAGGTGGAAATGAGTTTACAGCACAAAAACTTCTCTTCTGTGATGGATTGTTTTCCACATTCTTTCAAGGCTGAGATCAAAACATTTTTTTCATTCTGTTGCAAAATTAACTGCTGTTAATCTGTCAGACTAAGTATTCTTTTAAACTCTTTTTTACATTTATGCGGTTTATCTCTTTTTGCATATGCACATGGAAGTGATTTTATTTTTACATGTAACTTCTTTATTTTGGAAACCCACAAAACCAGGCAATATCGTCAAAATATAATGATATAAAGGCCATTGCAAATGTCTTAAACATAAGGGTTTGGGGTCCACCCGCATTGAATGGGACCAGATTCCTAGGGACAGAGTCTCTTTTTCCTTCCTTTAGTCTTTCCATTTTAAGGATTAAAAAAAAAAAAAAAAAGTATGATTTTGATGTTTCCAGAGTGGATAGTATTTTATTTCAGGTGGGTCATTTAATAGTTTGTTGATGTTTGCAAGGTCCCTAAACAAAGTCTGATGTGTTAACAGTCTTAGTAACGATGTTAAAATAGAATTAACAGCTTGTGGAGGCCTCCGGAGCACAATAGCCTGTCAGCCGCCCCTGCCCCCTTATAAATTGCGCCCCTGCTGTCTTCTCTTTGTTTCAGGCCCAATCAGCAAACTAAACTTTTGTGGGGAGAGGAGGCAGTTCAAGTGTTTCTGCAGCCGCTGGAGGGGAGGAGCTAATGTGGAATTTACTGGGAGACCAATCAGTGCTGGAGGGAAGAATGACCCCAAATTGGGAAGAAGGACTTTGTTGACCCGCTTGGCTCCCTGACCTTTCCTTGCTATTTTGTCCCTTTAAAGAGGTTTTACTCTGGTTGTCATTCGCTTTATGACGCTTCCACTGAAAGCCATAGAAATTTTAGAAGTTTTGGATTATTTCAAATACAGATTTAATTGTGCTCTGTGGTTTTTAGTACCCAGACTAGATGTTAGTATTAGAATTATTTTTTAAAAAAACTAACACAAGCTATTAATGTTTTTTCCCCCCAAGGGAGTAGAATTTCATCAATTCTCTTGAGCCAAAATAGATTCTAAATCTCATCTGATAGCTCTTCTTTACAGCAACTGTCATAGAAAAAAAAATTTTTTTAAATAGCTACTGATGTTAGATTAGTGGTTCCAGTTTGTTGAATTTATGCTTTAAAAAAAAAATAGATTGATGTGTCCCAAGTCGAAAACATTGGCAGGTGACAGTCATAATACGTTGAAAAAAGATTTTTAGGAGAAAGTTTATTTTTTTCATTGTGACCTACTTTCTCCTTTACCCACCGTCTAATTTAATAATTTTAAAAGTGCGGTATACTGATAAAACATTTCCCCATTCTCACTGAGCATAATACCAGTTTTGGTAAAGGCTAATGAGACGGTAAGAACTACGTCTTTTTCAGGCTGCATGAGAGCGTTCCTCGCTCACGGACTGTCCAGGTTGTCTCGTATTGTGGTTTGCTGCTTACCTTTGCTTCTCTGCAGATCATGGTTCCGAGACTTCACGTTCAGAGCCGAGGTCTGAGCTGATCACTGCAGGGTACACAAGAAAAACATCCCAGACTGGGTGCAGGGACAGTTTCTCTAAACCAAGGTTACATAAAGAGTTTCCAAATGCAGTGATTTGTGAAGGCCTATGCTCAAATGAACACCAGCTAGTGCACACGCTCCCCTTCTCTTGGCTCACCTTGTGCGACTTAGGTAAACCCCAAGGAGAATATTTTCTTCTATTTTATAAGCCCTAAAGATGTGCATCCATTGATTGGAAAAATGTATGAAACTGGGGCAAAGAGCCTCAGCTGATGCTAGCTCTGGGCCTGGGTCTAATGATAAAGTTTCCCAGGTGGCATTCTTGAGAGCGTATTGCTTGGTGAGAGTCATTCTACGTAGCCGCGGAGGAATGTCTCTGCAGTAGTAACTGCTGGTCATTTTTACCCACGGCTTTTCAGCCCCTTTCCCGTGGCCTAGGGTATCCTCACATTCTACTGCTAGGCAGCAGACCCATTTCAGAAGAAAGTGTAACCCACCTCTTTTGGGGGGCACGTGGTCCAGGCTGTGGGATGGGAGCTACTCCAGGGATATGGGCACCATGCTGCCTTTCATCGAGAGCAAACATCCGTACTGTGTCTACCTGATGGAGGTGTCCGGTTCGTGTCTGTGTGGCTTGGGGACACTGAGAAAGCCAAAGGGATTAGCAAGGAACAAAGAAAGCTTGTCACCTTTGTGCAGAAGCCAGCTGGCACCTCACAGGGACAACCTGGGCTGCTCCATTTTCACTAAAGCGGGCTGGAAGGGATCCTGTTTTCTCCTGCTACTCCAGAGCACATTCCCCGAGGGGAGAAGAGTGAACCAGGAGCCTGGCGCTGCAACCCAGTTTTTTTTGTTTCAGGTGGTGCAGGGAGGAATGAATCGTAAATTTCGTGAAACTGCTCTTCAATACGATGTTCCTCCTTAAAGACTTTGCAGATAGCATATATCCTTTAAAAGTGCTTTTTCTCACTCTCTCTCTTGCTCAGTGATTTGTCTTAAAAATGTAAAGGAAAAAGAGAGAAAGTCTGTGGTCCCTGCCTTGGCCTTAGTCAGTGACCTAAATAGAGAACTCTCAACCAGTGTCACTGACCAAGATAAGGTCACGCTGGCTGCCGGGTGGGCTCGGGACCATCCCCGTGACAAGAGTTTTCAAGTGCTCTTAGAATTCTGAATCAACCACGGCACCTTTCAGAAAAATAAAGGATGCAGATAACGTTTCAGACAATTAAGTGCTTTGTGTTTGCGCTTTAAAATTTGTCAGATGTCAAAATATTCTTTCTCTGGAATCTTTATAATTTCCTGAAGTGGCTACTTTAAAACCAGTTGTGAGATGGCATTTTCAAAATAATCTATTCACTTCACTTAATCACATGATCTGGAAAAAGGATATTTTATTTTTCAGTTTTGTTCCATAAGAATATTTCATTATTATTATTATTATGGTTACTGAATGACATCTTACCCGTGCAAAGGCAGTTATAATTTTTAATCTACTTTTATAAACATTATTACATATCAACTTTGAGTGAGTTCTACAGGAAGATATTGTTTTCCTGGTTTGGTGGATGAAAAAACAATAAATGCACATATTCATAACATGCCACATAATGCCAGCTCTGTATCATTAGAGAATTCTGTTTTAAGAAATAAATTAGGGGGACCAGCAGTTAGCGTAATGGCTTTGTCGCTGAACTCCCATGTAGTCGGCCTCGGTTCGAGTCCCGGTCCTGGTGGCTTAAACTCACACCGGGCGCGTGTGCATGCATTCCCAAGATCCTGAGAGGAGGATGGAGGAGAAGGGATTGTGGCGTGGCCATCTCCCTGGGGGGTGATTTCTCGCTTTCTGTCTCTCTGTCTGTCTGTCTGGCGAGCGCACGCGCCCTATAGCAAAAACCTCTCCAAAAAAAAAGAAAAAAGAAATATATTAGGAAGGCTGGCAGGTGGCGTGTGGTAGTTAAGGGCGCTGGACTCCCACATGGCCGTTCATGGTTCAAGTCCCAGATCTGGGGGCTTGCTTTCTCTCTTTCTCTCTGTTTCTCTTTGGTCAAATTAAAACAAATAAACAAAATTTAAAAATAAAGTTAAATAAAATAATTCTAAAAAAAAGAAACATATTAGGAAAAAAAAAGGGAGGAGCGGCAGGTGGTGAGGTGGTTAAAGGCGTTGAATTCCCACATGGCCGATGGTGGTTCATGTCCTAGACCTGGCAGCTTGCTTTCTTGCTTTCCCTTTCTCTTTCTGTCTCTGTCTGGTCAAATTAAAAAAATAGTAATAATAAATGGAATTAAATTTTAAAAAGAAATATATTAGATAAGTAATATGGCTTAATAACACAAATCTGGGACTAGAGGGTGTTTTCATTCTAAACGATATCTGTAAAAGATGATAAAATAGGAACAAAACCATGTGGTAATGACAATGTGTTCTTCCCTTTCTAGTGCATACATCTGGGTTTTATGATCACTAAGTTTTCATATGTTTACTTTTTAATTTTTTAATAATTATTTTTATTTAACTTTATTTATCCATTTATTTATTTTAATTTGACTAGAGAGGGATAGAGTGAGAGAGAGACAGAGAGAGAGAAAGTGAGAAAGCAAGCCTCCAGGTCCAGACTCGAACCGCAATCGGCCATGTTAGAGTCCAGCACCCTTAACCACCACACCACCTGCCAACCCCAAGTTTTTATATGTTTATAAAATAATATAAGATTTTACGGGGCTGGCAAGTGGTGTGATGGTTAAGGGCACTGGACTCCCACATGGTTGACCATGGTTCGAGTCCCAGACCTGGTGGCTTGCTTTCTCACTTTCTGTTGCTCTCGCTCTCTCTTACTCTGTCCCTCTCCATTCAAATTTAAATAAATAAAATAAAATGATTTTTAAAAAATAATATAATATGCTACATAACTGTAGCTCATTAATAAAATACAAAAATGATCTCTCCTGTAATTTTAAAGACAGCAATTATAATGTCATAGCAGAAGAATAATTTTTTTTTCAATGAAAGGGGAGTGTGGTTAAAATATGATTATTTTTCCTTATGAAATCTCAAAGTAAATCTATTTACTTTTAAAAATAATAGTTGTCTTTTCACTCATTAGAGACTAGGTGCCAGGGTATTTGTTTTGGGGCAATTCACTGCTACCATTCAGAAATAGCAATATTTGTGGGAAAAAGAAAATCTGATTTGCTTTTGTAAGAATTTTCATAGCACAGCAAGATAGGGAAACAGTCTATAAAGTTAAAAGCAATTTAGACAAACTAGTAAAAGACCTTCCTTGTTTACAAAAAAATTACATGTTTCCTAAGAATAATTAAAAATATCTAAGTGATATTCTTGAATATTTATCATAATACTTTCACACTATTTTTATGAGAATACTTTGATTCAAGGGAACAGAAGAGGAAGAATTAAAATGAGAAAGAAAGCAAAAAAATCTATTTTAAAAGACCTCATATCAATACAGTTCTAGCAATATATTTTTCAGTGAAAATAAAAAAGGTTAAAGTAAACTTTCACATGATAATCCTGAGAAAAGTCTCCATGTATGATCCCAAAGGTTTAAGAAATAAAACTGGAGAAATAATCATTTCATGGAAGAATTCTATTTAGGATTTCACCAAGGCCACTCTTGGGATGGGATTAAGCTTTAATTTCTGTCTTTCCTTGTGATAATCAAGTATGTATTTTGCATTCTGGAAGTTTAGAGACAGTATTATAAGTCCGTGGTTTGCTTTAAACAACTCTAACATCAAAATGGCCAAACTGTTGGACGGATTCATGTTGGATAAAGCAGATGGGATTCTCAGATCGTGCACCGTTCAGCCGTTTGATGGAATTCGCGCCACCCTGACCACGAGCCCAGATGGCGCTTAAATCTGTCGCTCTTTAACGACCCTACTGTTTTTTAAAAATATTTTTATACTTGAGCCCATTCAGTTAATTTGAGAGATTAATCATTTCCAAAATATGTGTGGGGTGGCCTTTACTGAGGACTTCACTGGGAGGAGCTGAGTGAGATGAGAATGAAGAACCCTCCCAGGCGCAGGTCTCCCTGCTGGAAGGAACCTGGGGAGGATGGGGCTGGCGGACCTTGGGCTTTGGTACATTTATAAGCTGCATGGCCGAGAAGCTCAGATGGAGAGTAGCAGCGATGGGGGCTCAGAGGGAGGAGATGCACATTTGGGAAGGGCCCAGGGGGCTGCAGATAAATACCGATGTCATCCAGAGAAGCCATGGTCATTGCCAAGTTTAAGTCTCAGCAAGGGGCCTAGGACTGACTGTGACTGCACCGGAATGGCTTTGAGCAGCCCGACCCTGGCTGCCTCACAGAGGAATGACTCGGCCGGAGCACCACCTGGAGCAGTCCCCAAGATCAGGTCTGACATGAGGAGCCTCTCTGACACCGTTCTAGAAAAAGCCTGTTCTGCACCAGAACTCCCACAAATCTCATAGGGTTTTTCCTGAAGGTTTTTTTTCTCCCCTTCTTTATCAAATTTTTATTTTGAGCCAGTCTACTGAAAGGCATTAGTGATTTGGGGCATGAGCTGCTGGCCAGCCCCTCCCTCTGAAATCTCCAGCCATGGACCCTTTTGCAGTGCGTCTTGGAATTGCTTTCTATCCCTGCTGGGATGGGAACGGAAGAATGAAGGGTTTTCATTATGCAGACATGTTTTTTTTTCTTTCCTCTGCATTTGACTTCGATGTAGCAGGTGTCCAAATATGCTGCAGAATTTATAACACGAATGTGAAATTTTCTGCAGTCCCCAAAAGCCACCATTGATGGACAGTCCCACCTACGGTACATTAACAAAAGTGAAAATGCCCTGCTGTTGTAGACGCTCCTGGTGGTATTCGGGGTGCCACGTGGTAGTTCCTGTGCGTCGTGTGTCAGCCTGTTCTTGGGGGTCTCGTGGAAGGTCCACTGTCGTGTTTTGCCCTGTATGTGTTGGGGGCCCAAGTACCCCACCTGAGTGTCTGCACCCTGAAGATAGCCTCAAGCCCTGCTTTAGAGGGGTCTGTCTTCTGACGTAATGGCCTTCCTGTAGACCCGAAAGTGAGCAGAGAAGCCAGTGATGTTAGGAGTTTCTTTTGGGAGATTGAGGGCTTTGGGAGGATCTTGACTGAGGGTCTGTCAAAAATCAATGCTCTTCCAGCACAGGGTTGGAGCTGGCCCTTGTAAGGGGAACCTTTTCACAGAAAGGTACCAGGTAGCCACCCCATAGGGATGGAGCTGGGGACATGTTCTCAACAGAGCAGAAGAACCTCAAGCACACAGTTGTGCCATTTTTAAAAAAGAATGATTTATTTAATTTTATGTATTAATTATTATTCTTCAATTTAACCAGAGAGTAAGAGAGAGAGAGAGCACACAATCTGCCTGATTCAGGACTCGACCGGTAGTCGGCCATGTGGGAGTCTAGCGCCTTAACCACCACGCCACCTGCTGGCCCCACAGCGTATCATTTTTATCTTAAATCTGCTCTAAGCACTCAACAAGGACTGCATACATACTCACCCATGCAAACACACACAGCCTAATTACGCAAAGATTGCAGTATAGTACTACTTAAAGATTGCCCTCCCCCACCCCATTCATGACAGAGTGTATGCATGTGTATGGGAGAGCGAGACTGGCACTCTCCCAGGGCATGGTCATGCTGCCATCCCCTGCCCCCAGCCCCGGGTCTTGGGCACTCATATCTGTGCCCAGCATGGGCTGGAATCTAAACTGCAGTCACCAAGTAGGTCTGGCTTCCCTTGAGTGGTGCATTTCCCATTTCCACTGTGCCGTGGAATCAGCCCAAGAATATTGTTGTTTTTTTTTTTAGTTTCTTTTGGGAGATTGAGGGCTTTGGGAGGATCTTGACTGAGGGTCTGTCAAAAATCAATGCTCTTCCAGCACAGGGTTGGAGCTGGCCCTTGTAAGGGGAACCTTTTCACAGAAAGGTACCAGGTAGCCACCCCATAGGGATGGAGCTGGGGACATGTTCTCAACAGAGCAGAAGAACCTCAAGCACACAGTTGTGCCATTTTTAAAAAAGAATGATTTATTTAATTTTATGTATTAATTATTATTCTTCAATTTAACCAGAGAGTAAGAGAGAGAGAGAGCACACAATCTGCCTGATTCAGGACTCGACCGGTAGTCGGCCATGTGGGAGTCTAGCGCCTTAACCACCACGCCACCTGCTGGCCCCACAGCGTATCATTTTTATCTTAAATCTGCTCTAAGCACTCAACAAGGACTGCATACATACTCACCCATGCAAACACACACAGCCTAATTACGCAAAGATTGCAGTATAGTACTACTTAAAGATTGCCCTCCCCCACCCCATTCATGACAGAGTGTATGCATGTGTATGGGAGAGCGAGACTGGCACTCTCCCAGGGCATGGTCATGCTGCCATCCCCTGCCCCCAGCCCCGGGTCTTGGGCACTCATATCTGTGCCCAGCATGGGCTGGAATCTAAACTGCAGTCACCAAGTAGGTCTGGCTTCCCTTGAGTGGTGCATTTCCCATTTCCACTGTGCCGTGGAATCAGCCCAAGAATATTGTTGTTTTTTTTTTTTTTTTTTTTTTTTTTATCTATTATAAACTATTTCTGGAAGGGTGCAGAGGCTACCTGCATCTAATTCTGTAGCAGGTTTAGGGTCAGTAGTAATCAGTAAGACATGTCATAGTTGTGCGTGTGAGTGTGTGTGTGTGTGTACGTGTATGTATTAGCCTCAGTTTCCTAGGCAGTTTTAAGATGTTTACACTGTAAAATTGGACGTTTTAAGAAAAGCAGTTGGGCCAGCAGGTGGTATGGAGGTTAAAGCAGCTGGATCTCATATGACCGACCCTACAGCTCAAGTCCCAGACCCAGTGGCTTAAAAATCACACAGATGCATGTGTGTGCATGCCCAAAATCCCTAGAAGAGAATGGAAGAGAAGGGACTGTGGCATGGCTGTACCCCCTACGGCGTGATTTCTCTCTCTCTCTCTCTCTCCTTTGCTTTCTCTTTGGAGAGTGCACACACCCTATAGCAACAACAACAACAAAAGTCTCATTTTGAGTCTGGCTTCTTTAGCCCTATGGCAAAAAATGTAAAACAAACAAAAAAGCAACTAATAGTGCCTACATTAAAAATTATTTTGAGGAAGTTATCTGAAGTATTATAAAAATATCTAAACAACTAATTTCATACCTTTTTTTTTTTTTCTAGATTTAGTATTCCTAATAGTTAAACATTCTCTCTTAAATTTTACTGGTCAGGGCCGGTAGGCGATGCGGAGGTTAAGGTGCTGCATCCCACGTGGTTGACTGCATGGTTAGAATCTCAGACCCAGCTGTTTAAGAATCACATCAGTGTGTGTGTGTGCATGTCCAAAGTCCCAAGAAAAGAACGGAGGAGAAGGAATTGTGTCATGGCCATCCCACCAGGGAATTCTTTTTCACTCCCCCACCCGTCTCTCTCCAGTGAATGCACACACCCTATAACAAAAGAAAAGAATTTTTATTGGTCAACTCCTTACACAGTCATCTGATTTCTTTCTTTTTCTTTCTAAAGCATATGTTTATTTTTCATTAACTTTTGGTAAATAATTAAGTGAAAGATGAGGAACAAAATAAATATTGGCTGTTTGAACAAGATAAGTGTGTTTTCTTAGGTTGGAAAAAAAGCGGACTGATCCTCTCCATTGCCAAAGTCTCAGCTGCTTCCGGGCACAAGGGTGGTACCGCAGCTTCCGGAATGCCGCGCGGG
>NW_006159515.1:5051553-5058170 GCF_000334495.1 Tupaia belangeri chinensis | reverse complement strand
AATGCCGAGCGGGAGGTGGCCTGGCCCGGTCCAAGGTGCTGGAGCCAATCCAGGAGATAGGATTGAGGGATAAAACCAAACTCAAAGGCCACACTGTATGGTGGAACCTACGTGCTCATCTAAACGGAGAGCTGAGGCAGGAGCCAGGTCCGAAGTGGCCAGGGTCACCAAGGGAAGCTAGTTTCGGGGGGAGACAGAAGGCAGAGCCCGAAGACCCATGGGTGCTTTTACAGGGCCTCAGCGTTAAATGGGGAGTGAGGCGTTAAAGGCGCCATGATATTGTGAAGACCATATTGGGTGTTCATCCCTCTCTGGTCAAATTAAAAGAAAAAGAAAGTAAGAAAGAAGGATGAAGGAAGGAAGGAATGAAGAAAAACTCCCTCCCTCCCTCCTTTCTTTCCTTCCTTCTTTCCAGTTGCCTTCTCTAGCCATTTGCAAAATCATACAGGCTCTTTTCATAGTAATCTTTTAAGAATCAGAATCTGGGGGGTGGGGGGCAGCAGGTGGCATGGTATTTAAGGTACTGGACTCCCACATGGCTGACTGTGGTTCAAGTCCCAGACCTGGTGGCTTGCTTTCTCACTTTCCTTCTCTTTCTCTCTCTCTCATTCTTTGGTGAGCACATGTGTCTTGTTGCAAATTAAAAAAAAATATGGAAATAATAATAAAATAAAAATAATAAAGAATCAGAATGGGTAGATTGTAAGCTTTGGAAAAGTTGTGTCTTCCCGGGAGCCCTGGTTTTACAAGTAGTATATGTAGAGTCGAGTGGTAGTTTTAGTCATTGTTTCGTTTTCTTTGTCTCTGAGAAGATTCCTAATTTACTGAGAGCCTACTTCAATTGCATGGATATATAAAGTTTCTTTCTCATTCCCCCATTGTTAGCTATTTTAAGAGCTGTTACTCACAACTGAGATATAAACAGTGTTCCGCACCCCACACAGCGCACATCTCATTAGAGACAGAGTTCCCAGAATTGCAAGACAAGTTTGGGCTTAGTCAATCTGTTAGGTTTCCTGATAGACATCTTTTCTCATTCTTTCAGTAGTTCTTATTCTGTTACTTAAGCCTATTAGAAATTTCCATGTGTGGGACCAGCAGGTGGCATGGTGGTTAAGGTGCTGGACACTCCCACATGGCCGACCACAGTTCGAATCCTGGACCTGGTGGCTTGCTTTCTCACCTTCCTCTCTCTCTCTGTGTTTCTCTCTGGTCAAATTAAAATGAATGAATAAATAAATAAGTAAATCTTTAAAAAAAAAAAAGAAATTTCCATGTGTATAAATGATGCTTTAAAAGTTTTCACTATCCAAGTTATTTTATGTGGAATGGCCTACGGTGTTTGGTCATTTCCGGAAACAAAACTTGTTTGCAATTTTTAGACAAATGCTCAAAAAAACCCCATCTTTCAGCCCCACCCTTAATGGGATTTAGGAATCTGTGCCCTCTCTGTACTGTCTTTTAACTTTGGACATAAAAACAAGGCTGTTGGGACCAGCAGTTGACGTAATGGCTATGTCGCTGGACTCCCATGTAGGTGACCGCGGCTTGAGTCCCAGACCCGGTGGCTTCAACTCATGGGGCACATGTGCGTGTGTGTCCAAGATCCAGAGAGAAAGTGGAGGAGAAGGAATTGCGGTGTGGCCACCCCCCTGGGGGGTGATTTCTTGTTTTGTCTCTCTCTGTCTGGCGAGCTCACACGCCCTATAGCAAAAAAATCTGTCCAAAAAAACCCAAACAAACAGACAAGGCTGTTTGTGGGCCAGCAGGTGGCATGGTGGTTAAAAGCACTGGACTTCCACATGGCTGACCACAGTTCAAGTCCTGGACCTGGCAGCTTGCTCCCTCTCTCTTTCTGGTCAAAATTGAAAAATAATGACAATAAATAAATATTTTATTAAAAACAAAACAAAACAAGGTTGTTTGAACATTTCACATTTGTGAAAATTTCTTTATTACTGACTTTTTGAAATTACAGTTTGTTTTTGGCCCAAACGGCAGCAACAACAAAAACAAACTAGTTAATTGCAAAAATTAACCCCCAATCTCAGTTAGACTATGGTCCCTTTCTACCATCCAACCCTCCACCCCACCTAAGGGAGCATAGTAGGTCTCTGCTCACTGGGGATACTGGGCCATGAAAAATCTCCACTGTGTACCCTACTCCCAAACACACAGGCCCATCTTCCCTCTTCTTCACTTCACCCCTCACGCCTTCACCTTCAGGGGTGTTGAAATGCTGCTGATTGGGGTTGTCGCTTCCGGAACAAGTACTCCAGGCTCAGGGTGTGATGCATGAGTGACCGGGAGGGAGGGGGGGATTGGGGGAGCGAGTTCGGGACACAATCACTGTATAGGTGGTCGCTGAAATTCTTTCCTTTGACAATTTCTTTTCTTTTTCATTTAACAGAGTTTGGGTGAGAGACAGGTCCTAGAATTGGGCAGCATTCTTGGCTGAAGATGGTTCAGAAAACTCCCTTTGAGGATTCTTTAGTCTTAATTTGAAAACTCCGTAACAGAATTTTTTTTTTTTTTTGAGAGGTTTTTGTTATAGGGTGCATGTGCTCTCCAGAAAGACAGAGAGAGACAGAGAGACAGAAAGTGAGAAATCTCTCCCAGGAGGGATGGCCATGCCGGGATCTTGGGCACACACGCACACATGCACAGCATGAGTTTAAGCCCCCGGGTTCGAGACTCGAATCGTGGTCAGCTACATGGGAGTCCAGCGACATTGCTATTATGCCAATTACAGTAGTGCTTCCACGGTGTTACTGGAAAGTTTCATAAAACATTTCTAGGGGCTGGCAAGTGGCATGGTGGTTAAGGCATTGGACTCCCACATGGCTAACCACAGTTTGAGTCCCAGACCTGGCAGTTTGCTTTCTCATTTCCCTTCTCTCTCTGGTCAAATTAAAAAGTAATAATAATATGGAACCAGCAATGGTTACGACACTGGACTCCTCTGTAGTTGACCATGGTTCGAGTCCTAGGCCTGGTGGCTTCAAACTCACTCTGGGTGCATGTGCATGCATGCCCAAAATCCTGAGAGGAAAATGGAGATAAAGGGATTATAGTGTGAGTATCCCTCCTTGGGGTAATTTCTCATTTTCTGTCTCTCTGTCTCTCTTTGTCTTTCTGGCGAGCACATGGGCCCAATAGCAAAAACTTCTCTTAAAAAAAAAAAAATCTGGGGAACCAGCAGTTAGCGTAATGGCTATGTCTCTGAACTCCCACGTAGTCGACCACGGTTTGCGTCCCGGACCTGGTGGCTTAAAACTCATGCCGGGCTCGTGTGTGTGCGTGCCCAAGATCCCGAGAGGAGAATGGAGGAGAAGGGATTGCGGCGTGACCATCCCCCCTGGGGGGTGATTTCTCGCTTTCTGTCTCTCTGTCTCTGTCTGTCTGGTGAGCGCACGCGCCCAATAGCAAAAATCTCTCCAAAAAAAAAAAAAAATCTGAGTAGCAGGGCCAGCGAACGTTAGGTGGCTGGACACCACATGACTGACTGTAGTTCAAGTCCCATACCCAGCAGCTTGCAAATTATGCCAGGCACATGCGCATGCCCAAAATCCTGAGAGGAGAATGGAAAAGGGGTTGCCATGTGATCTCTCCCCAGGGGCTGATTTCTCACTTTATCCCTTTCTCTTTCTCTCTCTAGTGACCGTATGTGCCCTATAGGAAACTGAAAAAAAAAAAAAAAAAACCTATGTAGCAAAATATTACACCCTTAGCGCATAAAGTTGCCGTTAACCAGATGTCGGTAGCAACAGGTCCATGGGCTTTCAGCAGTCTCCCTGCCGTGCTGCACGTGTGCACGGGGAGCCGCCATGGCTGGACACCGAGTTCCATCCACAAACTGGACAAAGATCCACCCTCCTGGAGCTTCCAATACAGCAGACTGACGATAACCCGTGGAGATCATTAGTAAGTAGATCACAGAGAATTTCAGCAAATGCTCAATGTCATGGCGAACAAAAAGGTCATTGGGCAGAGGAAATGGGGGAAGCAGGTTGCATTTTGAACAGGTTGTAAGGGAGCCCAGTAGTGGTGCAGCAGAAGTGCACCCGGATTCACACAGGAAGGACCTGGGTTCTTGTCCAGGGGCCTCCATTTGCAATCAGGTGCACACATGCATGTGAGCTAGACTGCTGAGGCCAGGGCTGGCATGGGGATCCTGTTGGGAATGCTTGTCTCTCTCGCTTCTCTCATGAAAGATACATATATAGAGAGACAGACAGACAGAAAGCAAGAAATCACGACCAGGGGAGATGGCCACACCGCAGTCTCTTCTCTTCCCTTCTCCTCTCAGGATTTTGGGCATGCACATACATGAGGCCGGTGTGAGTTTCAAGTTATTGGGTCTAGGACTCAAACCATGGTTGACCATGTGTGAGTCCACTGCCCAAACCTCTATGCCACCTGCTGGCCCGAAGAAATAATTTTTATTTTTAAGTAGTAAAGAGGGGCCAGCAGGTGGCATGGTGGTTGGGGCGCTGGACTATCACATGACGGACAGCGGTTTGAGTCCTGGATCTGACAGCTTGCTTTCTCTGTCTCTCTATCTCTTTTTGTGTCTCGCTCTGATCACATTGAAGAACAATAATAAAAATAAAACTAGTAAGTAATTTTTAAAAAGTAGTAAGGAGTTAGTGGGTGGCATGGAAGTTAGGGCTCTGGATCCTACATGGCTGACTGTGGTTTGCGTCACAGACTCAGTAGCTTGAAGATCATGCCAGGCACATGTAGGCACATGGGCAAAATTCAGAGAGGAGAATGAAGGAGAAGGGATTGCAGCATGGCCATCCTCCCTGGGTGATTGCTCACTTTCTCTCTCTCTCTCTCTCTTTCTCTTTCTCCTTCTCTAGTGAGCACAAGTGCCCTATAGTAAATTTAAAAAATAGAATAATAATAATAAGGGACTGGCAGATGGTGTGGTGTTTGGGGCCACTGGACTCCCATATGTCCATCTGTGGTTTGAGTCCTGGTACTGGTGGCTTGCTTTCTCACTTTCTCTCTCTCGCTCTGTCCCTCTCTGGTCAAATAAAAATAAATAATTAAATAAAGTCAAATACAATAATTCTTTAAAAAATAAAAATAAATTAAATTAATAATTCTTTTTTTTAAAGTTAAGCGATGTCAGATAGGCATTTGAATACAGGAGGCTGACGTTTGGGGAGCGGTCAGGACTGAGGTTCTTTATGTGGGAGCCGTTGGTGGAGAGATGACATTGAAAGCAGAGACTGGGTGGGCGTCGCTTAGGAGTAGACCCAGCGCTGAGTGTGGGGTGCCCCGGATTAAGGGGCTGGGTGGGGGAGAAGTGTGTAGGGAGGAAGAATCCACAGAGGAGGAGGACAGTGATGTCGCCAGTGTGATGACCAAGGATCGTGTGTTCTGGGAACCAAGCAGACACACTAAAGCAAGTCGGGAGGGTGAGTCTCTGCACCAGACGCCACTGTCGCTGGGTCATATAATCCGGGGACCAAGAACTGGGCACTGGACTTAGTCACCTTGGTGGCTGCTACGGGAGCAGATCTGATAGAGGTGCAGAGTTGTTTTCTCCTCCCCCGAATATTCTTCATCTTCAAGAGCAGACAGAATTGAAATAACACTTTTTTGGAATACTCATCAACCTTCATGGCTGACCCTGCTGCTCCTGTCACACTCATGAAGGGGACTGAGACCACGATGTTACACTGCAGGCTGTAGATGGTGTCTACTTTATACACGTATACTTCGTACGCATACGGCACTTTGTCCTTGTGTGTGTGTCTGCCGGGTTTTGGGGACTATAATTTTCATTTTCATCTGTACAATTCGCTCATTTAAAGGGTGTAGGTCAGCAGGTGGCGTGGAGGATCCTAAATGGCCAACTGCATGATTCCAGTCCTGGACCCAGCAGCTTGAAAATCACACTGGGCACATGTGCATGCATACCTCAAATCCCGAGAGGAAAGAGGAGGAGAAGGGATTGTGGCGTGGCCATTCCCCCTGGGGGAACGCGCCCTATAGCAAAAGGGAAACCAGACACATGGAAGTACAAGGCAGTGAATCGGGGGCATTTATCCTTTTACACTGTCGCACAACCTCGTCACGCTCGATTCTATTTAGACCCACGTCTCACCAGCCTCGAAGGAAGCTCTGCACCCATTAATTAGCCATTGCCCCCCATTGTCCCCACACTCCCCAGACCTGGGTGACCACTGCCCTGCCCTCTGTCTCTGTGGACTGGACAGGCATTTCATATACATGGAATCAGAGGATTCATGGTCCCTTTGCACCTAGCTGCTTCTCTGTAGCCCTTTGGTGCCTTTTTTTCTTTTAATTACTAATTTTTGCCAGAGAATGTGTGTGCTCATTGGGGAGAGACAGAGAGACAGAGAGACAGAGCAAGAGGGAAAATGACAATCACCCCCACAGGGATGAGCACAGGCAGTCCCTTCTCTGGTTTCTTGGGATTTGGGGGCACGTGTACACACATGCGTGGTGTGTGTTTCAAGTAATAGTTTCAGGACTCAAACTGCACAGTCAGCCACATGGGATCCAGGCACCTTAACCACCATGCCACGGGCTGGTCCCATTTGGTTCTTATTTTTTTATTTATTTTTTAAATTTTTTTT
>NW_006159515.1:5004994-5051537 GCF_000334495.1 Tupaia belangeri chinensis | reverse complement strand
ATTTTAAGAGATTTTCGTTATAGGGCGTGTGTGCTTGCCGGAGAGACAGAAAGCGAGAAATCACCCCCACCTTCCCCAGGGGTATGGCCACACTGTAATCCCTTCTCCTCCACTCTGCTCACAGGATTTTAAGCATCCATGCGCACATACCCAATATGAGTTTAAAGCTGCCAGGTCCAGCACTTGAACCATGGTTGACCAAACAGGAGCCCAGTGCCTTCACCACTGTATGCCATCCATTGGTCCGCCCATTTCTTTTTCTTTTCTTTCTTTCTTTCTTTCTTTTTCTTTTTCTTTTTTTTGAGAGGTTTTTGCTATAGGGCACGTACACTCACCAGAAAGACAGAGAGAGACAGAGAGACAGAAAGCGAGGAATCACCCCCCCATGGGGGATGGCCACACCACAATCCCTTTTCCATTCTCCTCTGGGGATCTTGGGCACACACAAACGGGTGCCTGGTGTGAGTTTAAGCTACCGGGTCCAGAACTCAAACCGTGTTGACTACATGGGAATTCAGCAACATAACCATTATACCAACTGCTGGTTCCCGCCCCCCTTTTTTTTCCTGCCCATTTGTTTTTATTTTTTTAAAAATACTATTTTATTTTACTTTATTTATTTTAATTTGACCAGAGAGAGAGAGAAAGCTGCCAGGTCCGGGACTCGAACCACAGTCAGCCATATGGGAGTCCAGCACCCTTAATGACCATGCCACCTGCTGGGCCCCTCCATGTTTCTTAAAACTGAATGTTTTCAAGGTTCACCTGTGTTGTAGCATGAGTCAGTACTTCATTCCTTTTTATGGCTGAACAGAATTCTGTTGTGTGACTGTACCACATTTTACTTACCCATTGAGCAGCTGCTGGAAATTTGAATTGTTTGTACTTTTTAACTATTATGTATAATACTTCTAAGTTTTTATATGGACGTATCTTTTCTGGGGTTAGATTTGTACTTTCTTGATAATACTCCCAAATATCCTATGTCAACATTGCTGTCATTTCAGGACTACTGGTCAAAAAAATGAGATAAAGGTGCCAGGCAGGTGGTGTGGTGGTTAAGAGTGCTAGACTCCCACATGGCTGACTACAGTTCGAGTCCTGGGCCTGGCAGCTTGCTTTCTCACTTTCTGTCTCTGTCTCTCTCTCTCTCTCTCACTCTGTCCCTCTCTGATCAAATTAAAATAAATTAATTAATTAATTAAATTAAATTAAATTAAATAGTTCTTAAAAAAAAAAAAAAACAACAGAGGGTCTGGCAGGTGGAATGGTGGTTAAGGGCACTGGATTCCCACCTGGCCAACCATGGTTTGAGTCCTGGACCTGGTAGCTTACTTTCTCACTTTCCCTCTCTCTCTCTCTCTCACTCACTCTGTCTCTCTCTGGTCAAATTAAAATAAGTCAATAAATAACTAAAGTTAAATAAAATCATTCTTTTTTAAAAATGAGGTAAAATTGAAAAGCAGGCCTGCGAGCAGTTTTCCCCTTTTCTTTCTCACTCAGGTCCCTCGCCTCCTAGTACTGTTTTCGTTGTGGCTACTGTCTAGGATCGACTCCAGGGCTGAATGGCCGTTTTTCTCTTCCCTGGTTCTGGAGACAGTGCAATCGTAAGTCCTATCGAAAAGGGAAGAGAGCGAGAAAGAAAACCCACCTGCACTGGCTTACAGCAAAGGCCAGGTTATTTCCGAATACAGGCTATTGTTTACTTTCAGCCACATGAAAGTAGATTTTCTCACAGCCTCTCTGAAGGACAGATGCCAGAAAAGGCAGCCAAGTACATTGACTTTGAGAAGGGGGAAAAAAAAAAGCCTTGTAATTGCCTGTCAGTCCTCCGACTCACTTCTGGGGAGTACCAATTAAAGATCACAAACGGGGCTTTTTCAGTGGAAGGAGGGTTGTTGTTGGTGGTGGTGGTTTTTTATCAAATATGAGTGCACGTGTGTCCATGCCGTGTGTGCATGTCTTTTTTAATCAAATATGAGTGCACGTGTGTCCATGCCATGCGTGCATGTGTGTATGTGTGTTTTAAACGTTTCCATAATGAGTTCCCAAGTGCTTTTTTGGCTGTGGTTATTAAAGCTTGTGTGTTTGCGATTTATTTGGCAAAATGCCTTTTGCGAAGAAAGGATATAGTGTTCTCTTGGTTCTTTGCCCACAGTAATTTTAGAGAAGTCTGTGACTGTATTTAGTTCATGTCATTCATTGGAGGCAAGTCCCTGTAATTACATTTGATCACAATCAGTTTACAGTTGTTTTATCATGTTTTCATGCTGGATATCTACTCAGACATCACAGCACAGCTTAATGGCTACTGTTTTATTTGTGCATAAAATGTTTTACAGCCTCTTTTTTGCAGTCCACATCAGGTTTCAATCATCACTGCTGCATAGGGAGAGGAAAATGATGGATAAAGAACTATCAAAAATCCTAGACTACATAAAATTTTATTTCAGGTCACCTTGCCATAAAAGATATTGAATGTATTTTGTGGGCTTTTTTTTTCTCCCAACATGTTAACCATTGAAGAAGGGTTGCAGTATTTGGAGGAAACCATATGAAACGTGGAACTGAGTTCACCTGAGATGGTTCACATGTGCTTGTGTTTTCCTTTGGAAACGTGCCTCCCAGTATTTAGAGTGGCCCTGGGTCATACAGAGGAAAAGGCAGCAGCATAGTGATATTTCTCGAGTTACAAAGCGGGTTATCTTCTCCACGGTAAGGCTAAGCATGTCGTTGTTTTAGAGGTCCCGCTGGCAGGTCTGCACTGCTGCAGGGTTACCTTACGGATGTTGTTTAGGGTTACCGAACGCTGGAGGGTCTCAGGTATGGAACGGTCCCTGATTGGCTAGATGGGCAAGCCTTGGTTCACCAGTGAACAGGGTTGGGGGGGGGGATTCACCTTCCAAGCGTCAGTTCTCACCATGCCTTATTTTCCCCAAAAGGGTGATCCCAAGCTCTTCTGAAAACTGCACTTGGTCTCTGTGTTCGAGTCTACATTGTTGAAGTAGACCAACAAAGTGTAATTAATGGGAAACTTTGACATCCAGCTGAGAAAATTAGTTTGCATCAAAAAAGGCAAGATAGAGGATTAAAGAAATTTTAGTCCTAATCTAATTAACACCAATTAAAAGATGCAGATGAATTTACACCAGCAAATTGTTAATTATGCGCCAATTTGTCTTTTCTGCAACCAAACCAAAATCAGGAAGGTATTATTATCTTTTTTGTTTGAGGAGACTTACATAGTGGGATTGTTACAATCATCTTTTGTAGAATTAAAGAAGAGGTAGGCGGTGAGAGTCAGGGTGACATAGTAAACCTTCCTGATGTTTTCATTGATTTGGACTGTTTGAAGACGGAAAGCGCAGGATAATTCTCTTCGCATTCATTCACTTGCCAGACGTCCATTGAGGACCTGGTATGTGCTGGACACTTGCTCCGTGTGACGAGAAACTGACCAGTTACGTAACCATTGTTATTTTCCGACTCATGAAAGTTTAAGTTGTTTGTATTCTTATATGCTGTTCTTTAGAAAAGAGCCTTTTGACCAAGACCTTACAGCTAATGATACTCTGGGTACATGCTATAAAAGGAAAATTTATTAGTTTGCTATAGAGTATGTGAGCCACTGGAGAGAGACCGAGGATGGGGAAGAGTGAGAAATCTTCCCCGAGGGAGGCTGGCCACACTGCAATCCTCTCTTCTCCATTCTCCTCTCAGGATTTGGGGGACACATGCACATGCGCCCGGCACGCTTTTTCAGCTGCCAGGCCCAGGACTTGAACTGTGTGGCCACCCATGTGGGATCCAGTCACCTTAACCCTCATGTCACCATCTGGCCCCTCAGCACTCCTCTTTAACAACATAACCTAACCTCTTAGGGTATTTAGACAAAGCCTTCCTCTCTTGACAGATCTTTGTTTCTGTTTACCGTCATCACTCAGCGGTCTCCTGTTCTGGAACTTTCTTTTTCCCTTGTGATTCACTCTCACAGTTCCTCAGCTGGTGATCTGAGTATAATCGTGTGGGGGTGGTGAAGCCCAGACCCATTAAATCTGTAAATGACACGTCTGTCCACATGTCATGTAGTGAGTAACCACAGTTCACTTTATAGAAACTTACTTCTGTACCCAAAACGGGCCGGGGATGATGGGAGGGAAATGTCTGGGAGAAATGGGAAGAAAGTATTTGTATGGATTCCTCCTGCCATTAGTTACACAGGAAGTTCCACAGCTGCCCTCAGATTTCTAGGTGCATATTATTAAACATCATTCGGGGGCCTCCAGGTGGCATGGTGGTTAAAGGCCCTGGACTCCCACATGACAGACCGTGGTTTGAATCCCGGACCTGATGGCTGGCTTTCTCACTTTCTCTCTCGCATGCTCTCTCTCTCCCTCTCTGGTCGAATGAAAATAAATAAATTGATAAGTAAAGTTAAGTAAAATAATTCTTTAAAGAAAATCATTCAGAGAAAATGGGCAGCTAGCTCGTGGTGCGAGAAACAACACCCTAAAAAGCTGTGTGTGTTGCTGTATAGCACGTATACTTCGACATCAAAGAATAGTAAATGATTTGGGTTTTTTTCCCTTTGTTCTTAGTTTTTGCTATATAGGGTGTGTGTGCTCTCCAGAGAGAGAGAGAGAGAGAGAGAGAGGGAAAGTGAGAAACCACTTTCCAGGGTGTGCTGGAAACTTGCTGGACCACTTGGGCTGAAAACAAACGGACTGATGTTCTTGTGGGCAATGCCAGTTTGAGGTCGGCCCACCGATGGGGGAATCTCAATATGGAATGTCCAGGACAGCAAATGGAAGATGTTCTGTTCTTTTTAAAATTTTTTTTCAGAATTATTTTATTAAACTTTATCCATTTCTTTCTTTTCTTTTTTTTTTTTTTTATTTGACTAGAGAGGGACAGAGTGAGGGAGAGAAAGTGAGAAAGCAAGCTGCCAGGTTTGGGATTCAAACCATGGTTGTCCATGTGGGAATCCAGAGCCCTTAACCACTATGCCACCTGCCAGCACCCCCCCTTTTTTTTTAAGAGAGATTTTTTAAATTTTCTTTTTTCTCTCGTTTTTTTTAAAATTTATTTTAATTTCACTAGAGAGGGACAGAGAGAGAGAGAGAAAGTAAGAAAGCAAGCCGCCAGGTCCAGGCCATGTGGGAGTCCAGCGCCCATAACCACCATGCTACCTGCTGGCCCCTCTTTTTTTTTTTTTTTTAAGAATTATTTTATTAAACTTTTATTTATTTATTTGTTTATTTATCTTAATTTAACCAGCAAGCTGCCAGGTCCGGGACTCAAAAACCATGGTTGACCATGTGGGAGTCCAGCACCCGTAACCGCCACCTGCCAGCCCCTAAGAGAGAGATTTTTGCTATAGGGTGCATGCGCTCACTGGAGAAACAGAGAAAGTGATAAATCACCCCCCAGGGAAATGGTCATGCTGTGATCCCTTCTCCTCCATTCTCCTCTCGGAATTTTGGGCACATACACACATATGCCCAGCATGAGTGTCAAGCCGCCGAGTCTGGGACTTGAAACGTGGTCAGCCATGTGAGAGTCCAGACCCTTACCCACTACACCACCCACTGGCCCCCGGAAAGCATTCCTTACAAGCACCTTCCTCCACACCTTTACAAGATAACAGTGGATGTCCATCTTCGACACCTAGAGCACCCTTCGTGCTTCTTGTGGTCATGCTGGCGGGTGCTGTGCAGTGTGGTGCACCCGTCCCCAGAAACCCTCCACTCCCCTTGGCTAGATCCCACTGTTGGTGTTTCGTGTGGTAAGAGAGAAGCCTGACGAGGTGGCTTCAGTCGGGTTCGGATAGTCAGTGCTGAGTGGTCCTCCTGTTGTGTTGAAGTGAAGGAGCGATACCGAATGTTTCATGAGGCCTCCAGAATACTTGACAAGGTCTCCGCAGTGCACAGGTCAAACCTCCTGCCCCTTCTGCAAACCCAGAGTTTGTCACCCTTAGTAAGAAGCCCATTTGTTTTCTGCCTAAGTAAGACCTTGAATCTGTAATGTGCTCTAATTAGGAACCGGCCTCTTGGGTAGAGCAGGGGTTCCGCGTGTGTTCTCTGTTCTCTTGCGGCCTGCCTCTGGGATATTTACGCTTCACATGGAGCCCTCTGGCGAGCAGCACAGACATGGGTGGCTGCCAAAACTACGGGTCCACCAGCAGGTGGCGTAGAAGTTAAGGCAGCTGGATCCCACGTGGCCAACTGAATGGGTCGAATCCCAGACCCAGCGTCTTGAAAGACACACCAGGCACATGTGTGTGCATGCCCCAGATCCCAAGAGGAGGATAGAGGAGAAAGGATTGCAGTGTGGTCATCCCCCTTGGAGGTCTATTTCTCCCTTTCCCTCTCTCTCTCTTTCTCTCTGGCTAGTGCACGTTCCCTATAGCAAAACTAAAACAAAGAAAACAAAACTACGGGGTCAGTCGCTGGCCTTACTGCAGACCCCTTGGGTGTCTCTCACTAGCCTAAATCTTTCCTTAGTCACATTATTGTCAGGCTTGGACCAAGCAAACTGCCCAGTTGATATGCAGCACATTTTTCATGATGGTTTACTGAGGCCTATCCTATATGCTGTCTTCAACTCATGAAAGGAGAAAGAGAGCCTATGTTGTTCTTAATGTTTTATTGTTTCCTTTGTGATTATTTTGGACCAGAGCCATGACATCAGAAGAATATTACTTAAAAAAATATTTATTCGTTTATTTAATCCCATTTGCTATTATCGTTATTATTATTATTATTTTATTTGATCAGAGAGAGGGAGAGAAAGGGAAAGTGAGAAAGCAAGCTGCCAGGTCCAGGACTCGAACCATGGTTGGCCATGTGGGAGTCCAGCACCTTTAACCACCAAGCCACCTGCCAGCCCTGACATCAGAAGATTATAGAGTCATTTGCCTATCTATAAACAAAGTCCTCAAGAAGAAGGTAGTATTATAATTTGCTGTGCCTAAAGAGGCATGACCGTTAAATGCCGTGAGAGATTGTGGCTTAGATCTTGGGCCAGGAAAACATAGATGTGAAGCCCATTATTGGGACAGTTGGTTAAATTCAAATAAGGCCTGGAGAACTGATAGTGGCATCATATCAGTGCCACATTTCCTTATTATTTTTTTAAGGCTTTTGCCATAGGGCACATGTCACTAGAGAGAGCGAGAAACAGTGGAAGGGAAAGTGAGAGATCATACCCCAAGGGGGACGGCCATGCCACAATCACTTCTCCTCCATTCTCTTCCCAGGGTTTTAGGCACACGCACACACACAGCTGGCGTAATCCTCAAACTGCCAGGTCCAGGACTTGAACTGTGGTTGGCTATGTGGGAGTCTAGCACCTTAACTATCGTGCCACTTGCTGGCCCCTATTTCCTGATTTTGAATGTTGTAGTCCAGTTGAGTAGGAGAGTGTTTTTGAATTGGGGAATTATATAGGAGTAAGGGGACACAATCAATTTACAAAATGGCTTGGAAAAAAATTATATATGTATAATATATAAACAAATAGGGGCCAGCAGATGGCATGGTGGTTAAGGTGCTGGACACTCCTGTATGGTCAACCACGATTCAAGTCCCGGACCTGGTGGCTTGCTTTCTTGCTTTCCCTCTCTCTCTTTCTCTGTGTGTGTCTCTCTGGTCAAATTAAAATAAATGAATGAATACATAAAATTAATAAACAATTCTTAAAAATATATATTGAGAAATCTGTGCATATTTTTTGTATTAAGTGTGTATATATGGAAAGAGAGAGGAGGAGAGAGAGGGGGGAAAGAGATACAAAGAGAGGCTGCAGACCGATAAAGCGAATGTTGCAAAAGGTTCATGTGTACAGTTGGTGAATCTGTATAAAGAGTATTCACTTTTCCCACTATAAGAGAAGGCAGGTGAAAAAGCTGCAAAGCAAGATACCAAGGAGGAGAAACCTGAAGCCAAGAAGGCTGATGCCAGTAGCAAAGTTAAAAAGGGTGACCCCATAGCTAAAACCCCAAGAAGGGGAAGCCCCATTGCAGCTGAAACCCCGTCCTAGTCTGGTCATCGGCAGATACTCCTGGTCTGCATGGATTCCAGAAAGGCCGTGTACAAGAGGAAGCACTCGGCCACTAAATCCAGGATCAAAAAGAAAAAGGAGAAGGTTCTTGCGACTGTCACAAAACCAGTTGGTGGAGACAAGAGTGGTGGTACCCGGGTGGTTAAACACACAAAATGCCGAGGGCTTATCCTACTGAAGATGTGCCTTGAAAGCTGTTGAGCCACAGCAGAAAACCCTTCAGTCAGCCTGTGAGAAAGCTGTGAGTCAGCATCACTCCTGGGACCATCTGATCATCCTCACTGGACGCCACTGAGGCAAGAGTGGTTTTCCTGAAGCAGCTGAGCAGTGGTTTGCTACTTGTGACTGGACCGCTGGTTCTCCATCAAGTTCCACTGCGTAGATCACACCAGAAATTTGCCATTGCCACCTCCACGACAATTGATATCAGCAAAGTAAAAATCCCAAAGCACCTTACCGACGCTTACTTCAAGGAGAAGAAACTGCGGAAGCCCAGACACCAGGAGGTGAGATCTTCCACACAGAGAAGGAGAATACGAGATTTCAGAGTGGCGCAAGATTGATCAGAAAGCTGTGGACGTGCAAATTTTACCAATAATCAAAGCCGTTCCTCAGCTCCAGGGCTACCTGCGATCCGTGTTTGCCCTTACAAATGGAGTTTATCCTCCCAAATTGGTGTTCTAAATTTTTTGTCAAGAATCTAATTAAATAACTGATCATATTGGTTTAAGTCCCAGAGCTGGTGGCTTGCTTTCTCACTTTCCTGCTCTCTCTCTCTGTCCCTCTCTGGTCAAATTAAAATAAGTAAATAAAGTTAAAATAAAATAATTATTAAAAAATAAGGGAGGAGGATGGGACATGACAGAGGGTGGGAGATGGGGAATCAAGGATGGCAAAGCAAAAGGCAAGGTATGCAGGACATAAGAATTGGAAAATTATTTGCTGAGAACATGTATGTTGATGTGCTTGATTGAGCCAATGCACAGTGTATTTTGGGTGGAAAATTCATTTGTGTGTTGTGATGGTGTATAGTGAATTAATGTAGAGAATGAATAAATTAAAAATAAATAAAATGAAAATAAAATAAAATGAAAAAAAAAAAAAAAGGTATTCAGTTGTGGGGCCAGCAGGTGGTGTGGTGGTTAAGGTGTTGGTCTCCTGCATGGCCAAATGCAGTTCAAGCCCCAGACCTGGCAACTTGCTTTCTCTCTCACTGGTGAGTGTACTTGTTCTAGAGCAAATTAAAATAATAGTAAACATAAAATAAATAATTCTTTTGAAAAAAAGTATTCTGTTGTTTTTTTGTGCCATCCTTACATCCTTTTTTGTCAGTTTAAAATTATTTAAAATTGATAAAAATTTTAAATGGAAGCTCGTGAGCCTTCTTGAGCATGATTTTGGAAAGAAGACAGAGATTCTGCTAAACTAAGACTTCTCAAGTCAAGTCTTCTTTTTTTTCTTTTTTGTTTTTGCTGTAGGGTAAAGGTGCTTGCCCAGAGACAGGGAGAGAGAGAGAAAGTGAGAAAGCTCCCCAATAAGAGGAATGACCATGCCACAATCCCTTCTCCTCATTCTCTTCTCAGGATTTTGGGCACACACACATATGCACCTCACATGTTTTGTAAGCCGCCGGGTCTGGGATTCAAACCTGGCATGCGGCCATGTGGAATCCTACCACCTTAACCTCCATGCCATCTGCTGGTCCTAACACCAGTCTTCTTAACCATGCCAGTCAGAAAAGATTCTGGGAATTGGGACCAGCAGTTAGCGTAACGGCTATGTCACTGAACTCCCATGTAGTCAACCATGGTTCGAGCCCCAGACCAGGTGGCTTAAACTCATGCTGGGCGTGTGTGTGTGCATGTGTGCCCAAGATCCCAAGAGGAGAATGGAGGAGAAGGGATTGCGGCCTGGCCATCCCCCCTGGGGGGTGATTTCTCACTTTTTGTCTCTCTGTCTCTGTCTTTCTGGCGAGCACACACGCCCTATAGCAAAAATCTCGCCCCCCCCCAAAAAAAAAAAAAAAGAAAAGAAAAGATTCTAGGAATGAGGCTTGCCAGGGCAGACTGGTTATGTTCAACAGTTTAACGTATTTCTGCGTAAACTACCTACCTGATAACGCAGTGAACCAAATGATCCCCCTGAAATAACAAGATAAATTGCTCCCAAGACCATTTATTCCTCACGTCTACCACACCTCTAAGACCAAGCCATGGGTTTAAGTGAACATTAGAACTGAAGTTCCTGCTATTGGACGTTCCTGCTTGACAGGACTCCACAAAGGCCTTCTTTGAAAAAGAAAACAACCAGCCAATAAAACAGTATTAGAGTACATTATATATGTGACCAATCATTTCATAAAATCTGATGTAAGCCTTCAGGCATAATTGGAGTTCTTAGCAAAATACTTTGGTTTTTAATATTTCTATGACCCTCTAAGGGGGACTTAGCAATTACTCTTAAATTTTCAAAGTGGTGCATGGAGTTTTAGCTGTATGACTTCCATTAAAGCCCATAGGAGTCTTGTTGCTAAAACATCACACGACTCATGAAAATGTGCTCCTTCTGGTGAAATTGTTAGGAGTAATAGGTATGGAAGGGTAGCCCAGCATTTCTGGTACATTTACAGGCTTTCTGCACTTGTGTCAAATTCTATACTTTTATAACAACTCAGTAGTTCTGTAAGAACTGAAAGAAAAAACAAAGTCCATTATGTGTATTCCAAAAAGTGAAGAGTAGAAAAAATATAGAACTGACTAAAAATGTTTAAAAATGTTTTAAATCTTTTAAGAAAATCTAAATGTTTAAAAGTATTTATCATCTTTATTTCAAAATTAATGTATCAGGGGCTGGTAAGTGGTGTGGTGGTAAAGGGCGCTGGACTCCCACGTGGCTGACCACAGTTCTAGTCCCGGACCTGGCAACTTGCTTCTCACTTTCTCTCTCATAATGTCCCTCTCTGGGCAAATTAAAATAAATAAAGTTAAATAAAATAATTATATATATAAAATAAGCAAGCAAACAAAACTTTAAAAGTTACTTCTGGGGGGGCCAGCAGGTTGCCTAGTGGTTAAGGCATTGGACTCTCACATGGTTGACTGGTTCAAGTCTCAGATCCAGTGGCTTGAAACTCACACTGGGCATGTGTGTGTGCATGCTCAAAACCTAAAGAGAAGAATGGAGTAGAAGGGATTGCGGCATGGCCATCCTTCCACCAGGGGAGTGATTTCTCACTTTCCCTCTCGCTGTCTTTGTCTTTCCAGTGAGCACACATGCCATATAGCAAAAACCAAAAGAGAAAAAGGAAAATAAAATGAAAAAGTTCCATCTGGGGACTAGACAGGGTGTGGCAGTGAAATGTGATGCTCTGCAGGACCGACCCAGATTGGAAGGTTCTGGGTTGATATCCAACTTCCCTAAATACCCAGGACCCTTCATGCCCATGATCTGGGGCTCACCAAGATTTGGGGTGAATCACACGCACGCTCGCACACGCCCCCAGCATGAATTTTAAGCCAGCAGATCTGGGACTCAAAATGCAGTCAGCTACACCATGGTTCGTGTCCCGGACCCAGTGGCTTAGAACTCACGCCAGGCCCGTGTGTGTGCATGCCCAAGATCCTGGGAGGAGAATGAAGGAGAAGGGACTGCGGTGTGACCATCCCCCCTGGGGGTTGATTTCTCACTTTCTGTCTCTATGTCTCTCTCTGTCTGGCGAGCGCACGTGCCCTTTAGCAAAAAACCTCTCAAAAAAAAAAAAAAGCCTTAAGTTTTGGACCAGCAGGTGGCATTGCAGTTACATTGCTGGACTCTCACATGACCAACTGCGGTTCAAGTCCCAGACCTGGTGGCTTCAAACTCACGCTGGGTGTGTGTGCATGCATGCCCAGAATCCCAAGAGGAAAATGGAGGAGCAGGGGTGGAAACGCAGCCATCCTCCCTGGTGGGGAATTTCTCACTCTGTCGCTTTGTCTCTCTGTACTGTCCAGTGAGCACATGCACCCCATAGCAAAAAACAAAAACAAAACAAGTCACTAAAATAAAAGAGCTTAAGTTTTGCTTCCCTCACTCTGTTGAGAACCTTTCACATATGACTCTCCTGCCTCTCTGTGGTAAGGCCATTGTTACTTCTATTATACAGGGTGTGGCAGTGAAATGTGATGCTCTGCAGGGCCGACCCAGATTGGAAGGCTCTGAGGAAACGGAGGTTCAGAGACTCCATCTGTCTGGCTCTGGTGCCCCATTATTCTACAATGTGCAGAGAAGATAGTGCGACCGCTTTCAGAGACCCAGTCTTAGCCAGGAAGAGAGTGGGGCCCCTGGGAGGAGACCTTCTTCCCACTCACACCGGACCGATACTCTGAGTCCTTCAAGAGCCTCCGGCTGCTCAGTTTGGGCGCACTCCCAGATCCGCACGGGCCTGGCTGGCGCAAGCACGCAGCTCCTAGCATGCAGCTCAGGGCCTGGGCTCGTGTCAGCTGTACCTCCCTCAGAGCATCTGGTAGCCTTTGCTGGGGACACAGCCAAAGACTTCAGGATACAGCCAGTCCCTCTTAGGGCAGAAATGTCTTTGGAGTTCTGTTTCTACAGTCCTTTGGGGGACAGTGGAGGCCAGGAGCTGGTCTCAGACATAAATAGAATTTAACACGTTCAGAGAGAGCGAGCGAGCGAGCAGAGAGACTCAATGACTGCTTCTTGAGTTAATTATCCTTGGCTTGGTTTCAGTGGTGCAATGTTTTGCTGCAGATTCATTTACCGAGCAGCATTGAATTATCGTTTTATTCATTATTAAATCTCAGGATGATCCTCTAAGCAACTGTTTTCGCCTGAAATCTCTACTAATGTGTGGATTGTAGATTTTAGGAGAGGCTTTAAAAATGGAGACTTTGACGTAGAAACAAGTTTTCAACCTAGCATTGAACTATTGAACAGCAGCAATTGGGAATGAGCGCTGCCACTGATTTAAAGGGTCCCAGCTGGGATCAGAATTAGGGACTGTCTAAATAAGGGATTTTCCAAAGGGCAGGAGAGAATATCAAGGTACAAATGCGAGGAAATAAGTCATTGTTCCTTTAAAAAGCTTAGTAACCTCGATAATGAGAGGCTATGAAATAGTTCCTTTTATAACAGTAACTTCTTAACTTCCCAGCCCTAATAGCTGCAAGGGTCCCTTGCAGAGAGGCCCGGGGCTACACCTGCCTTGCATAGATTAGGGCCCGCTGCAGCTGTCTTCATTTGCAAGACTAAGGTGTAGCTCTGAGTCTCAGCGTGGGGCACTCCTCCTCAATCTCAATAGGCTGGTGTTGCGGATTAAGATGGCCATTGCAAGCCAGGCTCAGAAATTGCGAGATTAGGCAGGTAACTATTTCCTGGGATTTATGTACCACGCCTTACAAGGTACCGAGTGGGAACCCTTTCATACGCCTGCCCTGAACTAGTCGTCCCATCTACAGTCAGCGCAGCTGAGCAGCAGCTGTCTAAACTCTAGTTTGTCCACGGGCCAAGCATGCCCTCGGCAGGCATACACATTGGGGCAGAGCTTGAGAATGGACAGGTCGGACTCTAGATGAGGACAAAAGGGATGCTCTTTGGAGTCAGCCTCAATCGGTGGTCTGGGTACGCTTTTTCCTGTAATGTGCGTTCGTTTCACAGAAAATACAATTAGGATCAGCCTTGTGTGTTCCCTACAGGAAGGAAGTAGTATACTGCTTGTGAATGGCAGGGCTAAATGAGGGAACCATTAAAGGGTTTTTAATAGACTTTGGAACCAAAAGACATAAGGGACGAGAGTTATGTTGCCTTAATTGAAAAATATTTTGCAGTAGGAGGAGACTTAATCACATTTTCATTACATACCTGGTCAGGGACCCGGCTGAATGTTTCTTTAAGCAATTGGGTAAAATGCACATGGCAGACTCGTTAGTTGTGTGAGAACGTGGACATCTCTCCTGCGGGCGCCTGAGGATCAGATACTTGGTTTACTGTGTTGGCTTGAATGTTTCAGTTCTAATTTCGAATGAACTTTACCACCAGACTACTTGATCATGACTAAGCCCAGGAACAATGCAAATGGAATTGCCCCCTGATGGGGAGGAATGGGCCCAGATGGCCCTTAAAAGGTGATAATTAGGAAATATAGCATATCTGAGTAGCTAGAAAGAGAGAAACTTGTTAAAGACAGTCAATCTGTTGGAAGCAATGGTCTTTCCCTTAATTATATGCATTTTCATTTAGAGTTGCTTTAAAGTAAAATTTTCCCAGGAAAATGTTTTATTAGTACCGAAAAACCTAGAAACCACACACAAGTTTTTGTGACTCTGTTTCAAATTATTTTGAAAATTCTTTCCTTCGTACATTTTTTTGCTTTCCAGATCTGTGTAACAGACTTGCTGTGTGTGTTTTAGGGGGCTGTTTTAGGTTATTTTAGCTCTTATGCTAAAACAGTGGGGGAGTGATTAAAAGTGAGAAAAATATTGGTATATATTTGTAAACTGAGCTTTTAAAATTAAAATAGTCGCAGGATCTTCCAGTCTGTGATTTCATATACTTTGTGAGATTGCCTTAAATGTATTACCGTCTGGGCAAGAGGGTAATGTCCAGATTCCTCTCGACTGGATATGTCACTAAAATAATTCTGCATATGACAAGCTGGACTGTTTAAGAATGATATTTTTATCTAAATGAACATATTTGCATTTGCTGATGGTATCACTCATTTGGCTTTCCTTTAGTCAGTTGTTTTTTTCTTTTAGTGTACAAACTTGGCATTCCTATAAGAATAACAAGTGAACTGGGAATGTGAAAGTGGTGACATGAAGAGGGAGGAAAATATGCTCATATGTCTCTTCCAGCTCCTCCATGCAATGGAGGGAGGATGGTGAACGTGGCTGTTCCTGGGAATGAAAGCAGGGTGCGAAAGCTGGAATGGCCAGAAGGCAATATTGCCCTTATTTGAAGACTCAGAAAGTACAATTACGCTGACGCGCTAAATTGCATTATTCCGAGTATTTTGGCAGTCACATTTTGGCAAACCAATTGCCTTCCGAAAATTACTCAACACCATCCTTCATCCTGACAAAAGTCGGTGGTACAGATGCACCTTGAGGACCCAGGCCAAGGTGAAACCTGCATTTTCCAGGTCTGCCCCCTCCGGTTTGGAAGGACTCTTCATAAAAAGCCTCTCAGCCTGCTTGTGGCCCCTTCCATCCTTACCAAGGACCCTCTGGCTGATATGCAGGGTCCCAGGATCCAGTTCTTGGGGCTTCAGGACATGTGCACAGAGAGTCTTCCTCCACTGATCTCTGATAGAGTCTTTGCAGTTTTAACCCTAGTTATTGACAAGTGGATATAGTTGTTCTCTGTTTCAGTCCTCAAAAGCATGCATGCCAAGAAAGAATGGAGAAGTGGGACCAGCAGGTGGTCTGTGGTGGTTAAGGCGCCTGACACTCCCACATGGCTAACCATGGTTCGAGTCCTGGACCTGATGGCTTGCTTTCTCACTCTCTCTCTCTGGTCAAATTAAAGTAGAATTAAAAAAATTAAAAATAAATAATTATTAAAAAGAAAAGAAGAAGAAGAATGGAGAAGCGCCATGCTATCCTCCAGCAAGCTTGGGGGCTGGGAAGGGGGTTTGTCTTGGGGAGTGGGGGAACAGTGCACTACGTGCAGGATGTTTAAACCGTATCCTTGCAATTATTGATAGGTTGTCCCAAATGAAATAATCTGCCTCAAACTTGTCTTGTTATCAGTGAAAAAATTATTTGGCACAGGCGTGCTTAAGGGAACAAGAAGAGAATGTGAGATTGAAAATCATTATTGTCTTTAAATCCATGATTCACAGTAAGGAAGGAGCAAGGTTTTTTTTTAAATTATTATTTATTTAATTTTATTTATTCATTCATTTATTTTAATTTGACCAGAGAGAGAGAGAGAGGGAAAGGGAGAAAGGAAGCCGCCAGGTCCGGGACTCGAACCTTGGTCGGCCATGTGGGAGTATCCAGCACCCTAACCACCATGCCACCTGCTGGTCCCCAGGAGCAAGGTTTAAATCATGTGGTAGGGCCAACAGGTGGCGTGGTCATTAAAGCACTAGACTCCATATGGATGACCATGGTTCAAGCGCTATGACCATGGGTTCAAGTCCTGTACCTGGCAACTTGCTTTCTCAACTTCCTTTCTCTCTCCATCTCTCTCTAGTGAGTACATGGCCATATAACAAACTCAAATTATTTTATTTTATTTTTTTTGGGGGGGGAGGTTTTCACTATAGGGCGCGTGCGCTCGCCAGACAGACAGAGACATAGAGACAGAAAGTGAGAAATCACCCCCTGGGGGGATGGTCACGCCACAATCCCTTCTCCTCCATTCTCTTCTTGGGATCTTGGGCACGCATGCACACGTGCCCGGCGTGAGTTTTAAGCCATCGGGTCCAGGACGCGAACCACGGTTGACTACGCGGGAGTCCAGCGACATAGCCATTACGCTAACTGCTGGTTCCCACAAACTCAAATTATAAAAATAAAGTTAAATCATTCTTTTTTTTAAAATCATGTGGCCAGGGCTGGCAGGTGGCGTGATGGTTGGGGGTGCCGGATTCCCACATGGCCAACTGCTGTTTGAGTCCCGGACCTGGCAGTTTGCTTTCTTGCTTTCCCATTCTCTCTCTCTCTCTCTCTGGTCAAATTAAATAATAATAATAATAATAATAATAATGGAATTTAATAAATAAATAAATGATTTTTAAAAACTCATGTGGCCAACCATGCCTATGCATGGAAGAATGATTTTCGAAGATTGTGTGCATTTATCTCAACATGAGTAATTGCAGCTAAGATATAGCATTGGATTTACTAAACAGATACGTTTACTTACTATTACTTTCTTGATGCATCCTGAAAACTTTACAGTTGGATTTTTTTTTTACCCACTCTGGAATAAGCTCTGAAGACAAGTGTAGCATCAACTTTTCTAAGTGTGTTTTAAAAGGCCCTAGATTTGACCAACACCTACCTGATCTTAAAACAATATTTGGAATTTTGCTTAACAGCAAATGTAAAGAACCAAGTTGAAAGCTCTGCATCCTCTTTGGAGGGTTTTATTAATCAGTTCTCTAGACTCAAATCAGTTACATCCTCTGAGAAGTAAATTGTTTTCCATTTGCAAGCTCTGTGGATGAAATTTGCATGTGGCCCCAAAGCTGTCCACATTGTTGTATTAAGTGGTATTTTCTCTCTCTGGAGGGTCACCTGCCTTTCGCCCACCCCCAGTGGGAAGTTTTATCCACTCTTCTTGCTGGAAGGGAGTGCTGGGCCTAGTTGGGTCATTTGGCGCCATCTTCTTTTGATTGTTAAGTCCACGGAAGCCAGCCAGCCGTGCCTGGCGATCCCCTCCAGTGCCTTGGTCGGCCGCGCATTCAGAGCTCTGTGCTGGCCCCATACATGGGATGTTTTTAGTTTCTGCCTTTGCTTTAGGAGCTGATGAAAGGGAACCTAAAACAATAGAAGATTGTCTTTGTGTAGGTTTTTCCCCTCTTCTTGAAGTTTCCCTATTCCAAGCCAGTCACCAACTTCCCAACCTCCAAAGGGATGTGATTTTTTTGTTGTTGTTTTGTTTGACTTTAAGAGTTTTTTATGAAGCAGGCTAGCAGGTGGCGTGGGGGGGTAAGGTGTTGGATCCCACTTGGCGGCTGCGTGGTTTGAGTCTTGAACCTGGCAGCTTAAAAATCATGCTGAGCATGTGTGTGTACCCCAAATCTCAAGAAGAAGGGATTGCGGCATGGCTATCCCCCATTCCCGGATTTCTCTTTCTCCCTGTCTGACACACATACAGGCCCTTATAGTACAAACTAAAAAAAAAAAAAAAAAAAAAAGAGTATTTTAGGAAGCACATTAATACCGCACAGCTTGGCAGACAAGACAGAATTGGGTGAACCCCCACCACTGATCGATGGACTCATCAGTGTTTGGTTCTACTTGTTATGATTTGCGAATGTCCCTGAACAGCTGCCCTTCTGAGGATGTGGGTTTTTAGACAGACCTTCCTGTCATTTATCCAACGCACAAGTCAACTTTTCTGAAAGAATTCATGTCAAACGTACATAGGAAAATCTATCATTTAATGGGGCGGATTCCCTTTCAATACATACTTTCAATTCAACAGGAGAGAGGATCCCATCTATTTTAAAAAATCATTAATCACATACTTCTGACATTTTCCCTTTCAATTTCCTCAGGGGGAAAAAGTTATTTGAATAACAAACAAACAAACAAAAACTCCCTCCTCGCAAATAGCTGTCAGCCTCCTACTTGAACAAAAGCTTTCTCTCACACTGAGACCTACAGTGCTTTGTTTAGTTAGAGGCAGCAGAGTGGTATAGACACTATGCAGAAGGCTCGGGTTAATAAGCACTTTCTGGAGTTGGTGTCTCTCCTGATTAACTCCTGGATTACTTGCTTTGAGTTGCTAACGTGCTTCTGGCCCTCCCCAGAATTTCCATCATGGTAGCCTCAGAAAAAAGCAAAATGCTTAAGTGTTAATTTCTTGTTTCTTTTTCTTTCTTTCTTTCTTTCTTTCTTTCTTTCTTTCTTTCTTTCTTTCTTTCTTTTTAATTTCTTGTTTCTTTGGCCTAAGGAAACTTTCTTTTATTTCTTTTTTCTTTTTCTTTCTCCTTTTTTTTTTTTTTAAGAGATTTTTGCCGGAGGGCACATGCACTCTTCAGAGAGAGACAGAGAGAGAGAAAGTGAGAAGTCTCTGTCCTTCCACAGAGGGGACGGCCACACTGTAATCCCTCTTCTTCAATCTTCTTTGAGCACTCATGCACATGTGCCCAGCATGTTTTTCAAACCTCTAGGTCTGGAGCTTGAACCACAGAATCTAATATGCGGGATCCAGTGCCTTAACCACCACACAACCTGCTGGCCCAAAGCACTTTTTTTTAAAGAGAGATTTTTGCTATAGGGTGTGTGTGCTTGCTGGAGAGACAGAGAAAGGTAGAGAGACAGAAAGCAAGAAATTACCTCCCCCAGAGGAGATAGCCATGCCACAATCCCTTCTCCTCCATTCTTCTCATAGGATCTTGGGCACGCACGCACATATGCCTGGCGTGAGTTTCAAGCCTCCAGGTCCGGGACTCGAACTGTGGTCAGCCACGTGGGAGTCTAGCAACGTAACCATTATACCATGTGCTGGTGCCCAGAACATTTTCTTAATGAATATCTACATTGAGCTCTAGTTGTAAATATTTGTGAATAAGCCGTACAGTCTAATTTTGAGACACGAGTCTTGAATTCAAACCAACTCTCATATAAAAACTCTGAATTTCTTCTGTGGTTAGGGTAGGAGATGGTGGGGGATCAGAGTTGCCTGCCTCTTCTCTCTCTGTCCCTGTTCCCCAAAGGAGCTTTAAGGCTTCAAGTTTAAAGAGCATTTTGTGAAATGAATAGGACCCAGAAGATAGGCTTTCTTGTGGCCATGTGTTAGATTGATCTGTAAGCAATTGTCACTATTTGACCAGTTTTGCCCCCCCCAAAAACAGCACTGGAGTACTAAAACAATTATTGTGTAATCATGCCCCCTGACAAGAAAATGGAGAAATGAGGGCTGGCAGGTGGCATGGTGGTTAACACACTGGACCCCCACATGGCCAACTGCAGTTTGAGCCCCGGACCTGGTGGCTTGCTTTCTTACTTGCCCTCTTCCTCTCTAGTTCTCTCTGGTCAAATTAAATAATAATTTAAAAATTAAATAATTCTTTTTTTTTTGGAGAGGTTTTTGCTATAGGGTACGTGCACTCGCCAGACAGACAGAGAGAGACAGAGAGACCGAAAGCATGAAATCACCCACTAGGGGGGATGACCACGCTGCAATCCCTTCTCCTCCATTCTCCTCTCGGAATCCTGGGCACACACGCACACGCACCTGGCGTGAGTTTTAAGCCACTGGGTCCAGGACGCGAACCACGGTCGACTACATGGGAGTCCAGCGACATAGCCATTACGCTAACTGCTGGTCCCCATTAATTCTTTTTTAAAAACAAAACATGTGGAAATGAGAAAGCTTGAGAATTAGTTGGACAGTAAGTTTCTCAAACACAGTGACGCCCCCCTCCCTCCTTGCCTTCCTCCTCTGCAGTCACCCGGTTAGTTCCTTCAGTGTGCTGCTGGCTCTAGGCTTACAGAGAAAAGGCCCAATCACAGTTCCCCGCAGTTCACAGTGTAAAGGACGAATAAATATGGAGCATCCCACGTAGTGACAGAACAGGGCCCAGGGATGGTCACTCCGGGGACAGTGCTGCTCAGCGCTCCCAGGCCTGGGCACTGGGTCCAGGTCATTTTACTTTCAGAAGGTGGAAACTCCACGTCTGTCCTTCACAGCCAGGATACACGGAAGTGAGCCAAGAACCTGGTGACTGGCTAGACATCTGTGTTCATTCATCTTTCCATTTAAGAAAGTGCTGGGGGGGCCGGCAGGTGGCATGGTTGGACTCCCACGTGGCTGTCCACAGTTCCAGTCTCAGACCTGGCGGCTTGCTTTCTCATCATTTTCTCTCTTTCTCTCACTCTGTCCCTCGCTGGTCAAATTAAAAAATAGAAAAGAAAGAATGAAAGAGAGAGAATGAGGGGGCACTGCTCTGGTGGGATGTCCACACTGTAATCCCTGCTCCTCCATTGGCCTTTTAGGATGTGGGGCACGTACAGTCATATACCTGGCGTGTTTATCAAGCCTCCAGGTCCAGGACTCAAACTGCAATCAGCCCCGTGGGATCCAGCTGCCTGAATCGCCACGCCACCTGTTGGCCCTACCACATTTTGCTAATCCGTACATCCACTGAGGGACATTTGGGTTGTGCCCCTTTTCGGCAGTTACGGATAATGCTGCTCAGAACATGTATGTACATGGTTTTGAACATGCTTTCATTTCTCCTGGATACAAACGTAGGAGCGGAATCGCCAGGTCCTGTGGTAACTCCCATTTTGACGAACAGGGATACGTAGCATTTGTGCCAGTATTACGAAACGACCTATGAAGCAGTTTCTGTTCGTCATCATTAGGTCTGTCTCTTCCACTAGATTTAAAATTTGAGATGGGGGGGGGGTCGGTAGGTGATGTGGTGATTAAGGGCACTGGACTCCCACATGGCTGACCACGGTTTGAGTCCTGGACCTGGTGGCAAGGGTTTCTCACTTCCTCTCTCTTTCTCTGTCCCTCTCTGGTCAAATTTAAATAAATAAACAAACAAACAAACAAGATAAAGTTAAATAAGAATAGTTCTTTTAAGAAACATTTCGAGATAGGGATTGTCCTTGTTCAGCTTTCTAATCCCCACAGACCATCACCAGCAAGGCACATAGTAGGTCCTCAGAGAACTGCTGAGAATGGAACTGACCAGTGCAGTGTCCCCCTGCCCTTGAAATCATCACACACCTGAGACACACGTTCACGTGTGCACATGCGTGTGGGCACGCGGGCACGCACACACACACGCACGCACACACACACACTCCATCTCTGTCTCTCCCCTGTGACAGCTTATCAGGAACAGGAGATGCTCAGTGTTGTCCATCAGGCCTTCCAGCTGGGAGCAGACCCTCCTTATCTACGGCGGCGGGGCCTGCTCCAGGATGCCGGGATTTCCTCAGGCTGCCTCATCCCCCAGCAGCAGTTACATGACCCGTGTTGCTTTATGCAGATACTTTAAGAGAGATTATTTTAAGCACCCCTGAAAGCAAGCGAGGTAGGCCTGTGAAACCCCAGCACCGGGGGCACGCTCCCTGTCTGACACGGCTCAGTGATGACACACACCTACTTTAGGGGGATTTGGAAAGGGAGGCACTGAAATACCTATGCAGGCTTTGACTAGGAGCATTGTGTGGGAGGTTTAAGAAAGATTATTTTAAGACGTTCTCAGAAGGCCTGTGCAGCATCTTTCCGACTTCCTCTGCTCCCTCTCGCTCCGAGCCCATGATGTCTAACATGTACTCCAGGTCGGATTTAAGAGCGGCCTCTGCGGAATCGGCCACCTTTGATGTTACAGCACTGAGGAGGGGAGGGACGGACTGAACAAAAGTCCTAATTGCCCAAATTTACAATAGGTTCTCAGCAGCAGCCCACGCAAAAGAAATGTTAATGCAATAACTGTAAACGGAGAAGCCGAGCAGGATTTCTGGCCACTGCAAGCCTCATCCAGGCCTGGAGCCTCCTTCCTTCATGTGTCAGGCATTTCAGGGTCACCATTTGAAGTCAGTGACCATTTTGTGTGCCCTGCACCCCCTTCCCAAGCCAATGCCTGAGAAGCCCCGTAGAACGACTGGTGTGTGTGGGGGACAATGGCCATCGTTAGGGCTCCAGCCTGAAGCCCGGCAGCACCCAGAGCCCACTGCAGTTGTGAGCGAGCTGTGTGTGTGAGGCTGCAAGCCCAGCGTGCACTCGCCTTGCACAGTCTGCGTGGGGGACCTCCGCAGACACGGCAGATGGTCACGGTGAGACTGAGCACCTCCCAGCCATCAGGGCCACCACTGTAAGTGGCTGCTTTTCACATGTGGGTTCCTGCAGGTTCGTTTGCATTCGGGCTCACACATACCTTTACCTGTGTTGTAACACGTGAGGTGTCTGTCGCCTCCTTGTCCAGATTCCTGGCCTGTCTGGTTTGTTAATTAGCCGAGGAACGCAATCTAAGTGGCAAATTGCTTCCCGAGATCTGTGTACCCCGGTTTCACGCTGGGTGGGGCTCCCTGTAATTAAACACATTATAGGAGGTGTTTTCTTGTGGACCTGCTGTGGACATCAGTACCTCTCCCACTAGGTGGAGAGTTCTGTTCCAGGACTTGGACTTAAATATGAATAACAGGGGGGCTGGCAGGTGGCGTGGTGGTTAAGATGCTGAACTCTCACATGGCTGACCACGGTTTGAGTCCCAGACCTGGTGGCTTGTTTTCCCTCTCTCTTGCTCTGGTCAAATGAAAAAGTAATGATAATAAATAAAATTAAATAAATAATTCTTTAAGAAATATGAATAATGGATATACTTAAAAGGGTTAAATGTGGAGGAGTTTCTCTCCCTTTGGAAGTTGGAAGAACTCCTTGGTAGGAAAATATTTTTTTTTTACTCTTTTAGGGGTAGGAAAATGGCTAAGCATTGTGGAAGGTTGGAGGGCAAAACTGCTGGGTGTGAAGTTGAGACCAGGAGCTGCAGCTGTTGGCAGATTCAGAGTCCTCGGTCTCAGGCTTTTCATGCCTGCAATGGAAAGGACCACATGGCGTGGGTAGGCCACAGTCTTCTCAGAGCTCTAGTACTAATTCCAGAATTCTAACTTTAAAGATGAAGTACCCATATTTAAAAGTTCCTGGGACCAGCAGATGGTGTAGTAGTTACAGTGCTGGACTTCCACATGGACAATGAGGGTTCCAGTCTCAGACCTGGTGGCTTGAACTCATGCAGGGCGCATACGCATGCATGTCCAAGAATCTGGGAGGAGAAGGGATTGTGGCGTGGTCATCCCCCCCACCCTCACCCCAAGAGGTTATTTTTCACTCTCTCTTTCTGGCGAGTGTACATGTCCTAAGGCAAAAACATCTACTAAATAAATAAATAAATAAATGAAAATGAAAGTTCCTGCTATAGTTACAAATGCTACATCTGAAGCTCCTCAGAGCCGGCACATGGAGGAGCAGTGATCAGGGCAATGATTGAGCCCCTTTCTTCTTCAGTTCAGTTTTGTAAATAAGCAAACATCCCAGGTTGAGACCAGCAGTTGGCATAATGGCTATGTCGCTGGACTCCTATGTAGTTGACTGTGGTTCGAGCCCTGAACTTGGCAGCTTAAACTCACGCTGGGTGTGCTTGCGTGCATGCCCAAGATCCTGAGAGGAGAATGGAGGAGAAGGGATTGTGGCGTGACCATCCTCCCGGGGGGGCGATTTCTCGCTTTCTGTCTCTCTCTGTCTTTCTGGTGAGTGCACGCACCCTATAGCAAAAACCTCTCCAAAAATAAAAAGAAAAGAACATATCCCTGGCTAGCCCTGTGACCTGGTAGTTAATGGAGTCAGATCTAAAGTGGCCAACCACATGGTTCAAGATCTGATGGCTTGAAAAACACACTGGGCATGTGTGTCCAAAATCCTGACAGGGTAGAGAAATGTAGAAGGGACTGTGATGTGACCTTGCCCTACTGGGGAATATTTTCTGCCTCTCTTTGGGAGTGTTTACAGCCTCTAGAACATTTAGAAGAAAAGATCCTTATCCATCATTAGGTTCCTGGCTGATATCCTGTAACAAAAGATAGTTTCACAAGAGAAAAGCTGTGCTGACCTGGGGGGGACAGTCGAACAGGTTTCCTGAGTGAAGGAGTGAGAGCCCAGACAAGCGGTGTAGTGTTACAGCACGGAGACGACACCGTGTCTTCAGTGTCGTCTGTTTATTGTGGGCAGCAAGATACAGCACGGAGATGACGCAGTGTTACAACTCTTCAGGGTCACGTCATCTATTGTGAGCAGCACGGAGATGACGCGGTGTCACAGCTCTTCAGGGTCGTCCGGAGACAATGTAGTGTTACAACTCTTCAGGGTCTTCAGGGTCGTCTGGAGACTGTGCAGTGTTTCAGCTCTTCAGGCTCTCCAGGGTCGTCATCGTCTTCCTGGTCGTCTGTGTCGTCTTCCTGGTTGTCTGTGTCGTCTTCCTGGTCATCTGCTGTGGGCCAGGCATCATGGTTATATACAAGCTGGTGGGCCGTGATTGGTTGAATGAAGGATTGTAAAAGGTGGGTTATGATTGGTTGCTTCTGTGGACCAATCATGAAGTGCCAGATTATGCAAATCTGAGGGATTCTAAGCTCACCAATTTGCTATGGGAAGTGGCCAATCAGAGTATGGTTTCGAAGGTCAGGTTTTTTTGAAGGGAACCAATTGTGGCCTTTATGGGAAGTAGCCAATCAGAGTATAGTTCTGAAGGTGAGCCAGTCATGGCCTTTGGCATTGTGTAATTGTTTGCTTTCTGAGAAACCGGGGATATTCGCTGGTGCACAGCCTCCCACAAAAATCATACACAATTATTTCATCTAAGTTTTTTTATTTTTGGGGGGTATACGGTGCATGACAAAGAGAGATAGAAAGCGAGAAATAAGCACCTCCTCAACCCAGGGGTATGTATGATCATACCGCAATCCCTTCTCCTCCAGTCTCCTCTTGGAATTTTAGGTATGTGCTCACGTGCGCCCAGCCTGAGTGTCAGGCCACTGGGTCCAGGACTTGAACTGTGGTCAAATACTTGGGAGTCCAGCACCTTAACCACTACGCCAATACAAGTTTTACATGAATGAGAACCTTCAGAAATGAGGGCCCAAAGACTTGGGACCTGTTTTTACAGACAGTCATGCAGAAGTATGATTGGAAGACAAAAGGCTGTGATCTTCTGGTGAACTGTGGGGACTTGGCAAGGCCCATTTGTTTACTCTTCTTGGTGCCCCTGTGTGACATTTCTTTCCCCTGGAAACAGGGCAGGACACCTGTCACATGAGGATTTTTCTTTCGTACCAACTGCTTGTTGTGACAAGGTGCCACATTTTGGGGGGTATCATATTCTGAACCCTGACAGTAAAAAAAGAATGAAAGAAGTCTTACGAAGTTTTTCTGTTTGTTTGTTTTAGTTTTGGCTGTAGGCCACGTGAGCCTGCCAGAGAGAGACAGAGAGAGAAGATAAGAAATCATCTCTTAGGGGCCGGCAGGTGGCATGGTGGCTAAGGGCGCTGGACTCCCACATGGCCAACCACGGTTCGAGTCCTGGACCTGGTGGCTTGCTTTCTCACTTTCCATTTCTCTTGCTCTCTCTCATTCTGTACCTCTCTGGGCAAATTAAAATAAATAAAATAAAATAAAATAATTATTTAAAAAAAGTCTTCTAAAAAAATAAAGGAATCATCTCCTAGCGGGGATGACCATGTGGCAGTCCCTTCTCTTTCAGTCTCCTTGGGATTTGGGGCACACATGCATACATGCTTGGCGTGATTTTCGGGCTGCCACGTCTGGGACAGAAAATGAAAGCTGGTCATGAGGGATCCAGCGCCTTAACATCCCTGCCACCTACCGACCCACCCTTATGAGGTTTTCGCTGAGAGGCTCAGGGCAGGAATTTAGAGTGGTGGCACCTCCCTCAGGGTGGCTGTACAGCTGGTCTCACCTCCCGTGTGGAGTGGCACGTGCTCCCCCAGCACTTCTTTTGCAGAAAAGGTGCTGCAACTTGCTCCTAGTGAACGTGCAGACAAAGTTACGGGGCACGTAGACGCCTGACAGCAAAACCACGGGACAGAGCATCCATTAATAGGAATTGCTGGCATGGAAAGCCACTACTGAGGCCCCGATATATTTAGGTCACCGGGAAGGTCATGCCGTGTTTTTCTATTTTCGCTATGCAAAAATGCATCCTGCCGTTCTCGACGACCCACTGTAAGACACAGAGTATGTGGTCCAGTCATATCGATCACAGCCTGTCAAGGGGGCCTAGACTTGGGAAAGGAAAAAAGGAAAAGGATGAAAAATGAGAGAGGAAGAACGTATCTGTAGACAGGGCTTCAATCTCTGTTTCCCACGAATGTGCACACGTATATTTTGCAAACTACCGACTCTCTGGACCATATCCTTGCTTTTCATAGCAGAGCTCAGGTTTTTCTCTGCATGTCTGTTGTGAATACTTTCCCAGGCCGTGGACTCCTTCACCCTAATGTCCTCATCTGCCTTTGCTGTCTTACTTTATGTATTTCTTATGAGACAGAAAGAGAGGCTTGTTTGTTTGTTAGGTTTTTACCATAGGGCGCCTGTGCTCGCTGGAGAAAGACAGAGAGAGAGGGAAGGTGAGAAATCAGTCCCTTCTCTCCATGCTCCTCCAGGGATTTTAGGCACAAATGCACATACATCCGGTGTGATTTTCAAGCCACCGGGTCTGGAACTCAAACTGCTATCAGTCATAAGGGAAGCCAGTGCCTGAACCACCATGCTACCTGCTGGCCCCTAAAGAGTGAGTTTTCTGGACAGGATCTTGCTGTCATGATCCTCTGCCAGCCTCCCAGTTAGCTAGGATTGCAGGCATGTGCGAGCATGCCACGCCTGTCCAGGCTGGTCCCCGATTTGAACGTGGCCTCCCCCGTGGCTCCAGTGCGTCGCTGTGGCTGGGCCACTTTATTGCTTATGAGTCTCTGTGGATGTTTCGGGTGTGTGACAATAGGGAACACGTGGAGGACTCCTGAGCTGTGACAGCAACACTCTGGTTTCTTCGTCTGTGCATTGGGTATAATTAAAGCCCGGAAGGGCAGTTACCACGCCGTGTGCACAAGGCGTAGTGTTGTTTGCAATTTTGTTTGACCCGCCGTGTCCCCAGCTTTTGACTGACTCTCACTTGTCTCCTTTGGCTTGCAGTGAGTGGTTCTGGATTCTGTTACCCCGCAGGCTTTCAAAGCACCCAGCCCACAGGGCACTGGGGGCGGCGTGTAGCTATGTTTGGCCATGCGCGTTTGGTTTCATGTGTAATAGGAAAGAGGTTAATTAGGGATGTGGACGTGGTCCCTACTCACTTTCAGGAAGTCTCACAGGACACATGAAACTCAAAACCTTACAACACATGTGTGTCCACGTGCTTCTGAACGTTCTGAAGACGTTTCACTATGCCATATTTTTAAAATCATTGGCTCGGATTGCTGTGCCTTGACGGAGTTTCTGGTTGAGGGATCAGGGTCATTTCTGGGCCTCCACCAGGATCATGTTCAGGCTCTAAGTAGGTAGGCAAAGTCATAGGTTAAATGATTTGGGAATAAAATGCCATTTGACGTGACAGAAATGAACCCTCGGAGGCCCAAATTTCCTCTGGGACTCGCTCTCACTCGCAGTTCTCGTGTTAAGTAATTTTATTAACTGAGGCAAGGCGGGGCGTGCGGTGACAAGGGAAATATTTTTTGCTAACATTTTAATCCTAATCACCAAATTTATTGTGTGTGGCTTCATACCCATTTGTAGCTATAAAACCCTGGAAGATGATGAAAGTCAAAATTAGCATGTGTTGTTTTTCTTCCCAGGTGTTACTTAAAGCTTTGTATGAATTGTCAAAGATTCATTGTTGTTGCTTGCAGCTAAACAGATGATAAATTTTAAAATTATATTATTACTGTGTGTCAGCATAAAAGCTCCGTGTCCCAAGTGTGTCACCTTTTTCTGTTGCTGTTGACAAGGTTCACGTTTTATAGCACACCGCCAGAAGGTGTTGACATATATTCAGCGTACTGATTAAATGTTTTAAAAACGTGCCACTCACAAACTAACCCTGATGTTCTACGAAAGAATCGTGTTCGGGAATAAGGATTTTTTTTTTTTTTCCTCCTTGCCATTGACACGGAAGAGGTTTTAAACATTGTTGTTTAAAAAACCAACCTCACGTTATTACGGTTTCGTATTTTCAATGGCAGCGCCAGAAGGAAACGGTGTTCAGCGTCCTTATTTGCTTCTCCTTCCCTGGAAAGGCAAGGACGCGGTGTAAAAATAGCGCGGAGGCAGGTGCTAAATGGCTACTTGTAAACACCCCTGGCTAGGCACGGACCCCTGATGCAGGGGAGCGAGGACCATCGTGAGGTGTGGCTGTGCTGTAAAGCCCGGCCTCACACCCAATCTCGGGAGTCTGACTTCCCCCGTTTCACTGCTGTGGTCACAGTCCTTGTCTGCAAAGGCTCACCGTAGACAACTTGGCCAGGGCGGCTCAGCAGTGCAGAAGCCTGGATATTCCTGTCACATTGCAGAGCATATGGATGTCACTGGTCATGGCTTTTTGCATTTTTTTAAAAGAAATATTTATTTGGGGGACTAGCCGTTGGCATACTGGTTATGTTGCTGGCCTCCCACATAGTCCACCGTGGGTTCAAGTCTTGGACCTGGCAGCCTAAAACTCAGGCTGGGCATGTGTGCATGAGTGCTCAAAATCCCAAGAGGATAATGGAGGAGAAGGGATTGTGGTGTGGCCACCCCCCCCCAGGGGGATGATTTCTTGCTTTCTGTCTCTGTGTCTCTGGCGAGTGCTTGATGCCTATAGGAAAAATCTCTCTTAAAAAAATTATTATCTGGGGCTGGCAAGTGGCTTGATGGTTAAGGCACTGGACTCCCACATGGCCAACTGTGGTTTGAGTTCTGGACCTGGCAGCTGGCTTTCTCCCTTTCCCTGTCTTTCTCTTTCTCTCTGTTGAATACATGTGCCCTGTAGCAAATTAAATAATAATAATAATAATAATACATTGATAAATAGAGTTAATTTTTTTTGAGAGGTTTTTGCTATAGGGCACATGTGCTCACCAGAAAGGCAGAGAGAGACAGAAAGCGAGAAATCACTCCCCAGAGGAGAATGGCCATGCCACAATCCCTTCTCCTCCATTCTCCTCTTGGGATCTTGGGCACACATGCACACGTGCCCGGCGTGAGTTTAAGCCACAAGGTCCGGGACTCGAACCGCAGTCTACTACATGGGAGTCCAGCAACGTAGCCATTACACTAACTGCTTGTCCCTTATAATTAAATTTTTTAAAAGAACTATTTAATTTTATTTACTATTATCTTTTTAAAAATTTGCTACAAGGCATGTATACTCATCAGAGAGGAAGATAGAGAGCAAGAGAGAAAGCAAGCTGCCAGTCTGGGACTCGAGCCACGGTCGGCCGTGTGGGAGTCCTGCAGACCCCTGGTCTTTTGCATTTTGAGGGTGGAAGGAGCTGGCTGGAAGGTCAAAGGCTACAGTGGACTCACATGTGTATTTGTTACAGTGTGTGATAAGGAAGTCTGATACTTCAAGAATCAACATTTAAATGCTCTTCTTTCTGGCACTTGTGTCCTATATTTGTGGGCTACAAATTTTGTCAATATACTCTCCCTATCTCTGAATACAGTGTGAAAGAACTTTAGTTTTTTTTTTGTGTTTTTTTTTTTTTTTTTTTTTTTTTTTTTTTTTTTTTTTGCTAGAGGATGGATGCATTTCTTGGAGAGAGGTAGACACAAAGAGAGAGAAAAGGAAGGTGAGAAATCTCTCCATGCGGGATGGCCGTGACACAGTCCCTCTTCCTTTTGGGATTCTGGGAACAAATGCATATGTGTCCAGTGGGATTTTTCAAGCCACTGGGTCCAGGACTTGAACCACAGAGGCAGCTATGTGGGATCCAGCCACCTTAACTACCACACCACCTGTTGGCTTTCAGCATGAAAAGAATTTTTAAACAAATGGTTTGATATTCATGATTTGTTATGGAAAGCTGGATTCTTCCCCCTCTGCTCGTGAATACTCCTGTATCATTGTTGGTAATGGCATATGTACTTTTCCTCTCAGTACAGGGGAAGTTGACGTGGTTTAGAGAGTGATATGTAACAGCCATGAGCCCATATTATTTGTCACTTCACCTTAGCGTAGTGCCAAGTTAGAGATGTTGCAGCGAGAGCCTTGGGGACCTCGGGGTGGGGCAAAAATCTCCAAATGTGACTGTTGACTAGACATATATATGAGGTTGCAAACAGCTCACAGAAACAATAATGATAGCTGTCACTTACGGAGAATGTAATGCTTGCCAAGAACTCTAATCACCTTACGTGTATAATCACCTTACATGTATTGTCCTCTGTAATTCCAACATATGGGCCAGTGGTTAAGGCACTGGATTCCACATGGGCAATTCAGCTGTTCAAGTCTTGGACCCAGTGGCTTGAAAAATCACAATGGGCAGGGCCAGCAGGTGACATAGTGGTTTAAGGTGCTGGACTCCCACATGGTTCTAATCCCAGACCTGGCAACTTGAAAAATCACACCGGGTATGTGTGCATGTGTGCCCAGAGTCCCCAGAGGAGAATGAAGGAGCAGGGATTGTGGCATGGCCATTGCTCCTGGGGGGGATGGGGGTGAGTTCTCACTTTCTGTCTCACTGTCTTTTTTGTGAGTACATGCACTCTGTGGCAAAAACCTAAAAGAACAAACAAATACCAACAAAAAACACCAGGCATATGTCTATGTATGCTCAAAATCCTGAGAGGAGAACGGAGAAGGGATTACACTGTGGCCATCCCCTCTGGAAGTGATTTCTCACTAACCTTTCTATCTCTGTCTTTCTGGGGGGGGGGGGGGGGGGGTTTTTTTTTCGTGGGGGGGGGGTACGGGAGAAAAAGAAAGAAAGAAAAAGAAAAAGAAAGAAAGAAAAATCTCTGTCCTGAAAAAAATGCCACAGGCATGCGTGTATGCCCAAAGTCCAAGAGGGGGATGAAGAAGATATTGGGGTATATCATTGCCCCCCAGGGGTGGAGTTGCCACTTGTCCTCTCTCCATCCCTCTGGTGAGCAGAGCACACTCTGACAAAAATCTCAAAAAAGAAAAGAAAAAAAGAAACAAACATACAAACAAAACTGCCTAATCCCAACAATATAAGAGTAGCTATGTGAGGAATGCTTTTGTCCCCATTTTACAAAGGAGTAAAGTGAGCCTCAAGGCCCCAGTCCCAACCCCCTGTAAGTGACTGGCAGCCTTTGAACCAGGTCTGTTCGATTTTCAGAGCCTCACTCACTCATCCAGCCGCTACTTCCTGGTTCCCGCCATGTGTTAGGCACTGTTTTCTTCACATGCGTCTTTTAAATCTGCTTTTAAACATCATTTACTTCTTTTGAGCTTTTAAAAAATTAGTTTACCATTGAAAACCCAGGTCTCATGCTGAACTCTCCACGTTTGTAATAAAACAGTGTTCTGAGAGCCTTGAGGCGTTTTGCCTTAAAGAGATGAGGAGGAAAAAGATGGTGACGCTTCCTGCACAGCACCCCACTCTGGCTCCATCTGGTTCCTAGGTACCCCAGGACTTCTAGACTTAGGTTCAGGCGCTTCGCTCTGTTATACAAGAAGCCGACTACGTATATATAAAATATATTGGAGCATCGGAAAAGTCATGGCGCGTTTTTCTGTGTTTTTCTATGAAAAAATGCATCATGACTTTTCCGATGACCTAGTATCAAGTATTAACTGCCTTCAGGTGAGCTGGAGAGGGGCGACTAGGTGGTGAGAGGAATACTTTCACTGCAAATTCTTTTAAAAATTATTTTATTTTATTTATTTATTTTAATTTGATCAGAGAGGGACAGAGCGAGAGCAAGAGAAAGAGAAAAAGTGAGAAAGCAAAATGCCAGGTCCAGGACTCAAACCACGATCGGCCATGTGGGAGTCCAGCGCCCTTAACCACCATGTCCCCTGCTGGCCCCTGTGAACTCTTTAAAAATGAGTTATTGTTTACATTCAGTCATTGCACATATCTCTCTAGCACGCAGTACGGTTTTTCAAAGTATGGCTACAGGTGACAATCACATCAAGGATGTCACCATAGACATCGTTTTCAATAGAACTTCACCTTCTTGTTTCTGGTGAGGGTCTCTTTGCCCCTCCCACCCACCTTCCACTATCCGCCTGTCCCCACACCCTCTAGGATCTACACTTACCCTCTCCACTATTACATCTCTGCATCTTTCCATTTCTGGCATAGAGTGGAGACCTTGTACTCTTTGGTACCTTTGGTAGCTTTCTGGAGCCATTGTATTAAGTACTTTTTCCTTAGAAAGAGACTTCAGGGGCCTAGCAGGTGATGTGGTGGTTAAGGTATAGGACTCCCAATGGCAGATCATGGTTCTAGTCTGGGACCTGGCAGCTTGAAAATCACGTGGGATGGGGCCGGCAGGTGGAATAGTGGTTAGAGGTGCTGGACTTCCACATGGCTGACCATGATTCAAGTCCTGGACCTGGTGGCTTGCTTTCTCATTTACCCTCTCTGTTTTTGTCTCTCTCTGTTAAAATTTAATAAAAGTAATAATAATGAATAAATAAAATTAAATAATTCTTTTTTTTTAAAAAAAAAAAAAGAAAGAAAATCACATTGGGGTATGTGTGTGTGTGAGTGTGTGTGTGTGCATGCCCCAAATTCCAGGAGAATGGAAAAGAGATCGCATGGAGCACGGCCTTCCCTCTGGGGGTGTACTTCTCACTTTGAGTCTCACTGTCTCCAGGGAACACACATGCACATGCCCTATGACAAAAAAAGAAAAGAAAGAAAAAAGAACAGGAAAGAAAAGAAAAGAAAGCAAGCCACTTCAGGTCATTGAGTTGCAGTGAACATTTCAGTGGACCCAGACTGTCATGCCGACATACGTGGTTCTGTATTCCTTTATTTTGTGGGTGCTCTGCCTCCCAGTGCATTTTCATTCGTACCCCTGTCCTTTGTTCTTTTGGCACCATCTCCATTAGAGTTTTTTTTGAATTATTATTTAATTAATTAATTATTATTATTTTAAAATTTTGCTATAGGGCATGTATGCTCATCAAAGAGAGAAAAAGTGAGAAATCAAACTGCCATGTCTGGGTCTCAAACCATGGTCGGCCATGTGTGAATCCAGTGCCTTAACCACCATGAAACCTGCTGGCCCCTCTATAGTAGGTTTTTTTTGTTTGTTTGTTTTTGTTTTTAGAATTATTTATTTATTTAATTCCACTTGTTACTATCATTTTTTAATTTGACCATACAGAGACAGAGAAAGAAAGGGAAAGTGAGAAAGTAAACCGCCAGGTCCAGGACTCGAACCGTGGGAAACCATCTGGGAGTCCAGCACCTTTATCCACCATGCCACCTGCCAGCCCCCATAGTGGGTTTTTAAGTGATCATAGCCTCTTAGTATAGTATCTGATTTTTCACTTTCTTTCTACCTCTTACTCTTTGTCTCTTATTATATAGAAGTCTCTGTTGTTGTGTTTATGTATGTTCTTTTCTCTACATAGGAGATGCATTCAAATAGATTATCTGAAATTTTTTTTTAATCTACGGCACTTTTTTTCTTTGAGAGCTCATCTTCTAGGTTTAGAGTAGAATGGAAATTTGGCCTTAGATGTGTCCTGTTCACTGGTTGCAAACTTTTCTACTTTTATGTCAACAGGAATAAAAAACCTTGTACACGTGAGAATGTGTGGCATGCATGGAGGTATATACAAAGTTCCCCTTTCCTAAATTTTACATTCATAAAGCAGAACCTAGGTGATACACGGAGAACTGTCCCTGTGTTTGCAGTTGTGAGTGACTTCTAGAGAAAGTAGTTGCTGTCAGAAAAGCAGCTGTGGGGTGATTTATGCAAAAGTTATTTATGTAAATACTCCTGCCATCAATAAGCCTGTAAGACCGCTTTATATTGCTAATGACATTTAGATTTTCCCTCTGAATGAGGCTGTCACTCTGAGTGAGCGTTCTCAATCATTTCCTCCAAGCCTTTAGATGTCTTTTTCCTTTATCTGACAACTTCAGGAAAGAGTAAGGGACAGATGTATTTGTATTACTGTTTCCTTCTCTTCTTGGAAGTCAATGACCCAGTTATAGGAATGTTCTGGGAACAGTTAAAGGTCAGTTCTGAATTGTAAAATAGCCCATAAGGTTGATATCCTGTAAAGCTAAATCAGGCTTGTAAAATGCTCATTAAGACTCAAATAATAATCATATCTGTCTATTAAGTTGTTCATCTAACAGCAATGCCTTTTGTCTTTGGTAGGTTATGGGTTCACACTGAGATGGGAGCAGGGACACTGAACAGCCAGTTGAGTATTTTCAACCAGCTAGGTGCTCAGCTCTCCCCAGACTCAGAAGGGTCACATCCACACCCCACTTTTGGGGGGCTGTTTGACAGTCTGTACTCAATAAATTAACAGTTCTTTAAGTTGATGAAAGTGATTTAAAAGGAAGTGGTGTGGGCCCAGCAGGTGGTGTAGTGGTTAGGGTGCTGAACTCCCACATCACCAACCATGGCTTGAGTTCCAGCTGCTTGAAAATCACACCAGGGGTGTGTGCGCACCTGCCCAACGTCCTGAGAGGGGAATGGAGGAGAAAGGATTGTGGCATGGCCATTCCCCTGGGGATGATTTCTCATTTTCCCTCTTTCTGTCTCTCCTGCCAGCATGCATACCCTATGGAAAAAAAAAAAAAAGACCAAAGAAGTGGTACGCAATAGTAGAACATTTTAACATCCTAGAATCAACACACTGACCTCTTTCATGTGCACAGGGATGCTAAACATAGTCTTTAATCATCTTGAGCATTACACACAGCCAAATTGGGGAAAAACCCAGGTGACTCCGTTATCAGGATCCTCAGCTTCCTCCACTGTAGCAGCACACCGCCACCGTGCATCTGCTCACAATGTGTTTAGGGCAGTTAAGGTGCTGGTGTTTAGGTGGTTAAGGTGCTGGCCTCCCGCATGGTTGACTGTGGTTCACGTCCCAGACCTGGCGACTTGCTTTCTTACTTTTCTTCTCTGTCTCTCTCTGGTAAGTACACACACCCTATAGCAAGTTTTAAAATAAAAAGGATAATAAGTAAAATTAAATAATTCTATAAGTAAATATATAAAAAGAAACTGAACTTCGTAAATTCAGTCTAGGTCACTCTTGCCTGGTTTGTATCCTGAGCCTCCTTGACGGGACTCCAGTCATGGTCAGCCAGTCCAGGATGGATATGGTGATATGCTGGCAATCATCTGAGATTCTCTGGAGTTTTGCATTGTGTGTGCCATATTTTTCTGAGACCAAACTCTTATCAATAGAGTGTCATTGTGTGGAAGGTGATATGGAGTAGCTGTCTTTCTGGGGTATTCGGTCTGCAAAGGGAAAATCACGTGAAGGCAAGTTCAGATCTCGTGTGATGATGTTAGACCAGCATGTTGGGAAGTAGATCACAGATCTGTTCCCTCTAGTGCTGGAGAGATCGCTGCTTCCTCAGAGAAGTCCCGAGGAGGAAGCCACATTAAGAGTCAACTCTAGGAACCAGCAGGTGGCATGGTGGCTAAGGTGCTGGACATTCCCACATGGCTGACCATGGTTCAAGTCCTGGACCTGGTGGCTTGCTTTCTCCCTCCCCCGCCTCTCTCTCTCTCTCTCTCTCTCTGTGTCTCTCTCTGTCAAATTAAAACTAAGCGAATGAATAAATAAAATTAAAAAGATGTTGAGTATCTTTAAAAAATAAATAAATAAAAAGAGTCAATTCTAGGGGGCCAGCATGGTAGTTGAGGCACTGGACTCCACATGGCCGTCTATGGTTTGAGTGCCAGAGCTGGTGGCTTACTTTCTCACTTTTCCTCTCTGTATCGCTGGAATACATGCTCTGTAGCAAATTAAGAAAAAAAAAATTGGGACCAGCAGATGGCATAATGGTTATGTCGGTGGACTCCCATATAATCAATCTACCGTGGTTCGAGTCCCAGACCCAGTGACTTAAAACTCATGCCGGGTGTGCATGCATGCGTGTGCGCCCAAGATCCTAAAAAAAAAAAAGGGATTGTGGCATGGCCATCCCTCCTGTGGGAGAGTAATTTCTCATTTTCTGTCTCTCAGTTTCTCTCTGTTGAACACAGCCATTCTATAGCAAAAATCTCTAAAAAAATTAAAAATTTGGGACCAGCAGTTGGCATAATGACTATGTTGCTGGACTCCCATGTAGTCAACCGCGGTTTGAGTCCTGGGCCTGGTGGCTTAAAACTCACACTGGGTGTGTGTGAGTGCATGCCCAAGATCCCAAGAGGAGAATGGAGGAGAAGGGATTGTGGCATGGCCATCCCCCCTGGGGGGTGATTTCTCACTTTCTGTATTTCTGTCTCTCTCTCTCTTTCTGGCAAGGGTATGTGCCCTGTAGCAAAAACCTCTCCAAAAATAAATAAATAAATATTTAAAAATGAAAAATAATAATAAATAAAATTGTTTTTCTTTAAAAATGAGTCAACTTTAGGAAGAATGTATATTTCAAAATTTGATTTTAAACATCGGCATTGCACTTAGGCCCCAGGACAGGATCAAGACTCACAGAATCCTGGATATCTGGAAGGATGTAAATAGGCTAATTATCTTTCTTCTCACTCTCAGTGAGCCAAATGGCAGGCTGAGCCAGTCATGTTGTTCAAATGATTTCTCTTTCTTTTTAGACTTTTTTTCTCCCAAGCACAAGTAGTTGAATTCAACTACTTTTTTAAAAAATGATTTTATTTGTTTTCATTATTTTATTTTATTTTTTTAAAGGTGATCAGAGAGAGAGAGAAGGAAAGTGAGAAAGCAAGCTGCCAGGTCCAGGACTCGAACCGCAGTCAGCCATGTGGGAATCCAGCCGCCTTAACCACCACACCAACTTGCCAGCCCCAAATTGAACTACTTTAAGTTCAAGTTAAATTGATAAGATTTTTGGCACAGGACACATATGCTGCCAGGGAGAGACAGAAAGGAAGAGAGAGACAGACAGGAAAATTAAGAAATCACCCTCTGGGGACCTGGCCATGCCACAATCCCTCCTCCTCCATTCTCCTCTTGGGATTTTGGGTATAAACACATACACACACACGCACACACACACACAAACACGCACATGCCCAGCATGATTTTCAAGCCACTGTGTCCAGGACTCGAACTGCAGTTGACCATATGGGAATCTAGCGCCTTAACCACCACACCATCTGCTGGCCCCACCTTGACAGGAGAAATCACATTTAGGCTAGTTCGGGTTTTTTTTTTTTTAGTTGTTATTTTAAAATTTGCTATAGGGCACGTGCACTCACAAAAGAGGGATGGGGGAGAGAGAGAAAGTTGCCAGGTCCAGGACTTAAACTGCAGTCAGCCATATAGGAGTCCAGTGCCTTAACCACCACGCCACCTGCTGGCCCCGGTTCAGTTTTGACTCTGCATTATGCCCCTGCCCAGCTAGTCCAGGTCATGGGCACATGCATGTTTAGTATATCCAGGGCAGTCTCTGGAGTGAGCCAGTAACCAACCTTGCCTGTGGGTCAGCTCACAGAGCCTTTGTCCCACTGCTGCACCGTTGTCCAGCCACCGGATTAGCTGATAATTTACAATGACGTGTTTTACAATGAAACATGTTTAAGAGTCAAAAACACTAGTTACTAAAGAACAAAAGTCCTCTCTGTAATGGCAGCTAATCATATTGCTGCTTGAGTAAGTCTTCCTATGAAGGAGTCGATAAAGCCTGGTGACCTATGGGGTTTCCCAGAATGTGGTTTTGCCAGGCTAGCCACTCAAACGTCATTATTTCCTCACATTTTAACTGTCTCATTGGGTTTGAGGCAAACAGAAATCATTAATGCGTGCTCCCCCCCCCTCCAGCCCCCAAACATGCTCTGTCGGCCCCCAGAGCCTAGATGAGTTCTGCTCTCGGCCATTAGCATTCGCTCTGGACTGAAGGACCCGAAAGAAAGCAGTTGAGTGTTTTAGACCAATCCCACCTCACCATGTAGAAATCCTCCATCATCCATTAAGTTTGTTCATTCCTCATTTACAAACTCGTTCACTGACTTGAGCATTTATTGATTGATTTTATTACAAAGATATCTGTACATGTAACACTGGAACGTTGAACATATTTTTTAGGTTTTTGCCATAGGGCGCAGGTGCTCATCAGAGATAGACAGAGTGGAGGTTGGCTATGCCACAATCCCTCCTTCTCCATTCTCCTCTAGGGATTTTGGGCATGCATCCACACACGCCCAGCGTGATTCTCAAGCTGACAAGCTGACAGGTCCAGGACTTGAACCATGGTGAGCCATGTGAGAATCCAGCGTCTTGACCACCATGCCACCTGCTGGCCCTTAACACTGGAATTTTTTTTTAATCAAGTTTTTTAAGAATTCTTTTATTTGGGACCAACAGATGGCGTAAGGTCTGTGTTGCTGGACTTCCATGTACTTGACCATGGTTCGAGTCCTGAACCTAGTGGCTTAAACTCACACTGGGCTTGTGTACATGCGTGCCCAAGATCCCAAGAGGAGAATGGAGGAGAAGAGAATGAGATGTGGACTTCCATGTACTTGACCATGGTTCGAGTCCTGAACCTAGTGGCTTAAACTCACACTGGGCTTGTGTACATGCGTGCCCAAGATCCCAAGAGGAGAATGGAGGAGAAGAGAATGAGATGTGACCATCCCCCTGGGGGGGGGGTGATTTCTTGCTTTCTGTCTCTCTGTCTCTCTTTCTGGCGAGCACACATGCCTTATAGCAAAAACCTCTCAAAAAAAATAAAAAAGGAATTTTATTTAACCTTGCTTGTTTGTTTATTTATTTTAATTTGACCAAGAGTGGGACAGCGAGAGAGCAAGAGAGAGAGAAAGAGAGAGAGAAAGTGAGAAAGCAAGCCACCAGGTTCGGGACTCGAACTACGGTCGGCCATGTAGGAGTCCAGCATCCTTAACCACCATGCCACCTGCCGGCCCCACACTGTCTTATTACTCACAGAGTAAAAGACAGATAGTAGTTAGTACCTTGGGCTCATAAGGACTACGTCTGAAATCCTAGCTCTCTAATTATCAGCTGTTTCATTTTGAGAAAAATAGTTCCGTTTTCTGTGCCTCAGTTTCCTCATTTATAAAATGGGGATAATAGGTTAAGAAGATTGTGTGAAACATTCATCCACAGAACCTGGCACTCAGACCCAATAAACTGTAGAGTTGTGAACCAAGTCATCTCAAAATCCATGCACTGAAGCCCTAGCCCTGTGCTCAGCATGCGATCTCACTTGGGCCCTTGCCAGGAAGAGAACCTCCATAGTTACTGCATCTCAGTAGCTGGCGACCCTCCTGCCTGTCTGTAAATTGCTGGCTTGGGTTTTTCACTCGTTTGTTTTTGCAGAAACTTAAGATCGGGCAGCTCTGCTTCCCATCCAGAGGCCCAGAGCGAGGAGGCTGGCTGCGCTCTGGGCTGGGCAGTCAGGGGCAGTCATGACATTTGTTCTTCCCAGGGACCGTCTGCTGCGTTTCTCTGCCCCAGTGAAGCTGCGGGAATAATAAAGCTGTTGTTTATCCCGCGCAGCATTTTGGCCAGTGCTCTTTGTCATTGAGACTTAGGAAGACAGTGTAGGACACGAGGGAACTTGTGAGTTTGTGTGCAGACAGGGAGGGCAGCAAGAGAGCGGATCATTTGTTTGGGGTATTGCTTTCCCCAACTCCTTAGGCTCCCTCTGGACCCTTGCTGTCCTTTCAGATGCTTTATGGTGACCTCTGCACTCCCTGTCTCCAGCCCTTTGTCTCCCTCCTGCCACTACTACCCTTCTTTGTGCTCACTGGAGAGAGATAGAGACGGACGCAGTGAGGGGAAGTGACAAGTTACTCCTTGGAGGAGTGGCCATGCCGGCGACCCGTTCTCAAGTCTGCTCTCGGGATTTTGGGCACTCACACACACATGCCCTGCATGATCATCAAGACTCTGGGTCCGAGAGTCGAACTATCAAGTCCGCCATGTGGGAACCAGCAGATCTAGCTCTTTAACCACCATACCATCTGCTTGCCTCCTTATTTGTTTTAAGAGAAATTTTTGCTATAGGTCATATGTGCTTGCTAGAGAGACACAGAGACAGAGAGCGAGAAATCACCCCTCAGGGGATGATGGCCACACCACAATCTCTTCTCCATTCTCCCCTCCGGATCTTGGGCACACATACACACACCCCCAGCATGAGTTTAAGTCACCGGAACTGGGACTTGAACTGCGGTCAACTACACGGGAGTCCAATGACATAGCCATTACGCTAACTGCTGGTCCCCCTGCCTCCATTTCTATATCATGTAAGGATTTGTGGTATGCATGCATATGTGCCCGGCATGTTTTTCAAACGGCCAGATCCAGGACTGGAATCGTGTAGCGGCTGTGTGGGAGCCAGCTCCGTTTGACCACCATGCTATGGGCTGGCCCCTCATTTATCCATTTGTACTCTGAATTTTCAGTTTCTGGAAACGGTGTCTTTTGTGGCTTATTTCCATCATTTAGGCCTATCTTCTGGTAGTTACGTGAAATACATGTTCATGAAAGGCAAAATGTTTTTGAGACTGTGTGTCCAAAAGTAGCTTTAGTGTTCTCAGACTTCCTGGAAAACTTTCTTACTAAAAATGCTAAAGGTATTGCTTTTGGGGCTGGTAGGAGACGTGGTGGTTAAGGGCGCTGGACTCCCACATGGCCGACCATGGTTCAAGTCCTAGACCTGGGGGCTTCCTTTCTCGCTTTCCCTCTTTCTCTCTCTGATCAAACTGGAAAATAATAATAAATAAAATAATTCTTAAAACATAAAGATATTGATTTTTTTTATTCTTTTTTTTTGGAGAATTATTTTATTTAATTTTATTTATTATTATTTTCCAGTTTGATCAGAGAGAGAAAGAGGGAAAGCGAGAAAGCAAGCCACTAGGTTTGGGACTTGAACTGCAGTTAGCCCTGTGGGAGTCCAGCACCTTCACCACCATCTACCTGCTAGCCCCAAAGTATTGCTTTCTTTTTTTGTTTTACTTTTATGTATGTATGTATGCATGCATTTAATTAGCCAGAGGGTGCATGCACTTGACAGAGAGAAAGAAAATAAGAAAGTGCCCAATCCCCCCAGGGGGGTCGATCACACCACAGGATTTGGGGCACTCACATGCATGTGTCCGGTATCTTTGTTTGTTTGTTTGTTTGTTTTAGGTTTTGCTCTAGCAAGTGTGTGCTTGCCAGAGAGAGGGGAAAGTGAGAAGTCAACTCCCGGGAGAACGGCCATGCCATAGTTCCTTTTCAATTCTTCTCTAGGGATTTTGGGCATTAACACATACGCACCTGTGTGATTTTCAAACTGCTGGGTCTAGGACTTCAACCACACAGCTTGCCATTTCAGATCCAGCACCTCATCCTCCATACCACCTGCTGGCTCTGAGCAACTGGTATTTTTTTAAAGCCACCAGGTCTAGGACTTGAACTGTGCAGTCGGCCATGTAGGATGCAGTCACCCTAGCCACCATGCTATTGGGCAGCCCAGTACGATTTTTGGTTGTCGTTGTTGGGTTTTAGTCTTTGTTTTGAAGGAGATGACATTATTGTTGCTGCTGCTATCCTTTTTATTGCAAAGGCTCATTTAGGTTCACTCCTGTATTCACAAACTCTCTGCTCATCACTGTTCCTTGAATCTCATTTCTTTCTTCCAGACTGAGTCTCTTTTATGCTGAAATACATCCTTGCACATTTCTCTCAGTAAAGGCTGGGAGTAGTAATAGCTTTCAGCCTTTTTCTGGAAGATTTATTTGGCCCCTATTCTTGAATAACTTAAATTCCAGGCTAAGCTATTTTCCTCAATACTTTGAAAATAATATTCCATCTTTTTTTTGGGGGGGGGGAGTTATTTTGCTGCTTAGGAACATACTCCTGTGCAAGAAAATTATTGGTAAGAATTATTTAATTTCATTTATCATCATCATCATCTTTTTAAAAATAATTTGTTACAGGGCATATGCACTCACCAGAGAGAGACAGAGAGAAGGAAAGTGAGAAAGCAAGCTGCCAGGTTCGGGACTCAAACTATGGCCAGTCATGAGGGAGTCCAGCACCCCAACCACCATGCCACCTGCTGGCCCCAAATTATTGTGGGTTTTTTTTATGAGTAATCTATTTTTTTCTCTCTGTTTTTATGTTTTTATGAGTTTTGTAGCTTCACTGTGGGTGTTTCTTTGTTTTTACTTATCCGGCTGATGATTGTGCTTCCTCGAGCTGAGAATTTAAATATTTCTTTCCGTTCTGAAACTATCAGTCTCTAATCCTCATTCTTTCTATTCCCTCTTTGAGATTTTTTGTAATATCTCATACTGCCCTTCTCTTCCTTGTTTTCATGTGTTCTATCTCTTCCCTCTCTGTACCACATTCTTAATTTTTTTAGAATTATTGATTTTATTCTGTCATTTTAATTTGCTATACGGCACATGCACTCAGCAGAGAGAGAGGGAAAATGAGAAAGCAAGCTGCCAGATCAGGGCTCCGAACCGCAGCTGGCCATGTGGAAGTCCAGCAGCCCAACCATCACGCCACCTCCGGCCCTGTGCCATGTTCTTTATGATTTCCCTGCACCTGGCCTATAGATCACTAATTCTTCTCTCAGCCATGCCTAGTCTACCATTTTACTTACTTATTGTTATTTTTAAAGTTTATGCTATAGAGTGCATACATATGGTTGCTAGAGAGAAACGGGGAAAATGAGAAATCAGCCCCCAGGGGGAATGGCCACGCCGCAATCCATTCTTCCCCATTTTCCTCTCGGGATCTTGGGCATGCACATGTTTCCGGTGTGAGTTTCAAAGTGCCAGGTCCAGGACTCTACCGTGAAGTTAGCCACATGGGAGCCACCCGCCGTAACCTCCATGCTACCCGTGGGCCCTGTTTGACTTAGTCATTTCAGCATCTTTAGCTTTTCCTTCTAAAACTTTCAGATTCATTTTGATTTCATGAACATTCTTGTCTTTCAACAGTTACCATTACTTCTCATTTCACCTTAATGACTGTACAGCCAGACCTCAGGCTACCTTGTTGTTACTGTGGTGGGCGTAGTTCTAAATTCCTTCTTGGGGGCTGGGAAGCTTCTAATTTGGTTCAGTTTTTTTTTGTTTTTGTTTTTGTTTTTTTTGAGAGATTTTCATTGTAGGGCGCATGCGCTCGCCAGACAGACAGAGACAGACATAGAGACAGAAAGCGAGAAATCACCCCCCAGGGGGGATGGTCACGCCGCAATCTCTTCTCCTCCATTCTCCTCTCGGGATCTTGGGCACGCACGCACACGTGCCCGGCGTGAGTTTTAAGCCACCGGGTCCGGGACACGAACCGCGGTCGACTACGTGGGAGTCCAGCGACATAGCCATTACGCTAACTGCTGGTTCCCTAATTTGGTTCAGTTTTATCCAACTCCTCTCCTTGAGGTGTTGACACTCTGATGGGCCCCTAGTCTGAGGGGATGGTCCTTCATGGACACAATGTCAGCTCAAGATTCTGCTTTGTTTCAGCTTCCAAGTTCATTTTTTTAGGGGCCAGCAAGTGGTGTGGAGGTTAAGGCACTGGATCCCATATGGCTGACTGTGTGGTTTGAGCCTTGGACCCGGCAGCTTGAAAATCACATCAGGTGTGTGTGCTCAAAATCCTGTGGAGACTAGGAGAGAAGGAATTGTGGCATGACCAGTCCCCTTTGGGGTGATTTCTCACTTTCTCTCATCTCTCACTGTCTCTGGCTAGCACACATGCCCTCTAGCAAAAGCAAAAATAAAAAAAAAAGTTTTTGCTGGGCTAGCCAGCGGCATGGTAGTTAAGATGACTAGATCCCACATAGCAGACTGTGTCATGCAAATCCCAGATCCAACAGCTTGAAAATCATGTAGGCACATGTGTGTGCATGCCCAAAATCCTGACAGGAGAATGGAGGAGAAGGGATTGTGGTGTGACCCTCTTCCCTGTGGGATGCTTTCTCACTTTTTCTCTGTCTCTCTTTCTGTTTCTCCAGCAAGTGCTCAAATCCTATAGCAGATTTTTAAAAAATGTGTTTGCTTGAACTTTTCCAGTATTTCTATGTATTTCAAGCAGGACACGGTCCACATGTGCTCATCCCTTATTCATCTTTGTGCTCTCCACCCCAGAACAGTAACTGGTCTATGTCAGATGCTGGCTGAATGAATGGACGGATGAATGAATGAATGAATTTTCACTTCCAGATGCAGCTGAAGGGACGTTTCAGGAGTGATGACCACCACCCCCCCCAGAGGCACTGGTGCAAGCAGAATTTACTTCCTATGAGGACACAAGTTTAGAGAATTCCCAGTGAAAAAATGGAGCGAACAGGACTTCTTGCATGCTTTTTCTTTAAGTCCTGGAACAATAGAAGCATTTAACTGCCTGGCGTGGCTTGATGCATGAAGATCGACTGTCAGCTGATTTCCCATACCGTGTGCTGGTGGCTTCACACAGGAAAGATGAAAGAATTGCAGAGAACAGGACATTAGGCCTGTTTACTTCCCCTTTCTCCCCTGTTTTCAGAAAAGCGTGCCTTTGATGAGATATAGCCCCAGGCTCTTGTTTTACATTTTACGTCCACTACCTTTGTCAGAGGCTGGTTATTGATGCCATGCCCTGTTTTAATTCACACTTCTCTGCTAATCAATTACAGCGTTTATCCATTAATCAGGCCTTCTGACAGGGTCAATAACTGCGTTTTGGGTCTTGTGCGGGGCTGTTCGTTATCAAGCAAGAAATAAGGCTCAGGAGCTTAGTTTAAAACGCGGTGTGACTTTCCCAGGCCGGTGGACTTCCGGAGCCATAAACATCTAGCGAGGCTTTCATATGGAGGGTTTTTAATATATTTGATCGCTAGGATTTTCTCACTGAACACTTCATTAGCAGGGCTCAACGTTAGTGAAGTGCAGACAGGTGCACTTCTGTTTAAGAAACACAGAAACATCAAAAGATAATTATTCCCAGCACATCCCAGTGACTGCGGTTACCTAAAAGTAGCATGAAACCATGTGCTTCCTTCATTCCTATTAAGTGTTTATAAACATTATCTTCATGGCAGTAGAGAGTTTGACAGCAAAGAAACTTGGAGCCAAACGTGTTTGGAGCTGTTGCTAATGAAAGACGATCCGAAATTTAGGTCCGATATCTCTATCATTATCACGTGAGGGCCAGAGGAAATTGTTTATAAACAAAAGCTGAGTTTCTCTAAATTAATATCCGAAGTCCCCCTCTCTCACAACAGAGTGTTTAAAACGGTCGATCCACGTTCCCATACGTGGGTGAGCGCACATTTTCAGTACCCCTTAACCCTTACCATTGGCTAGAACATCGTCAGATGTCGTCGGTTGTCACAGACATGAAAACCTGTCATTTTCGCAAGGGTAAGGAAGAAACGGAATGGCAAGGTTTAATGGAAGCGTTACAGTGTGGGCACTTCAGTGACCATCCGTAAAGATGGCCACAGGTTTCGGGGATCTTTTTTTTTTTTTTTTTTAATGACAGATGTACCACCATTTAATTGTTTTTCATCCAGGGTGGAGAGAAAAGACACTTGTGTAGATTTTTCAATTCTCCGATGTGTCACTTAGCTGTCCTCACCATTGTCTGAGCCCCTTTCTCTTATCCTTTTCGCTGCAGTGAGTTGTGTCATTCCCTCACGGTCAGCACTTTTGTTGTCTTTGTTTTTCGCTGCACCTCAGAAGTCCATCTTTTCTTTCATCTCCTTCCCATTCATGCATGAGGGAACAGTTGTGCCCTGTTGTGGGGATGTTCCGCTGGGTTTCAAACAGTAGGGTTTCTTTCTCTTCTCTTCTAAGTAGGACAATGGGGCTGAATGTCTGTTGCAGAATGCACACACTAATATGCCAGGTTATTTGGTTTCTAAGAAGTCAATAAAAATACTACATTTAGGCCCGATCCTAGGCTTGCCTCTTCCCTGCGTGCCTTGCTAGTCTTTGGTTATATATCTGTTTGTTTGTGTCTGATCAGAAAACGTAATCTTCCGAATTAAGTCGAAGCGAGGAATCAACAAACACGTACAGGAAAAGGTTGCTGGCGCTGGAGTGTTTTCACACTAGGCAGGGTTGGCAGCCGGCCCCCTCCCTTGGTAAGAGTCTGGAAACAGCCCCCAGAGCTAATTAATGGCAGCTTCAA
>NW_006159515.1:4951063-5004817 GCF_000334495.1 Tupaia belangeri chinensis | reverse complement strand
GCTTTCTGTCTCTATGTCTCTCTCTGTCTGCCTGGCGAGCGCACGCGCCCTACAGTGAAAATCTCTCAAAAAAAAAAAAAAAAAAAAAAAGAAGAATGGGTCCCGAGTAGGTCTTGGCAAAACTTTCCGATGTAAGAAACCAGCACGTCTCTGCGTTTCGACGTGTGCAGCCCCGGCTGTTCTCATTCAGGCCATCTTTCTCGGCGCTCGTTTTGGGGGGGAAGCGAGCGAGAGCAGAGTGTACCTAGCCATCAACACAGACTCAAAGGCCATCGCAGCGGCAAAAGGCTAAAGACATAAAAAGCTAGAGATGTCTTAAGACACTTTGTTCTCATATTCAGGAACAATCTTCAAAATCCTCCTTAATGAGGTCATAAAAGAAAAAAATGGAACAAGTGTTCCTTGTGTACCTCGCTAGGGCGTGTCGTCAGGGTCACTTGCCACCAGTATCCCATTTAAAAAGGGATTGGGGTAGTTCAATCAAGCATTGCATTAAGAGAGAGACTGATTAATTCCTTCTCTTTTCTTTTGTGCTACAGATAATTTCAGTAAATTTGTGATACTTTCTTCTTAGCCATTGCTCAGGCTTAAAGTTCTCGATGCATCCTGCTGAGTATTAGCATTTATCGGGCCTACTTGGCTAGGGTGAGGAGGAGCGAATGTTGCAGACAGCTCTCTAATCCTTGACAAGTAAGGCTGGTCTTTAAACATGACCGTTAGCTGGGATTCTGGCTTAGGAAAGAGCCCGCTTTCACGCTGGCGGCAAAAACAAAATCTCGGTGCAAAAGGAGGAAAGACCCCACGGTAAGTAAGATGGTGACTTACCGCAGTTAACTTTTTAAAAGGTGCTGGGCCTGCCTTTGACTCAGGAAGTTATGGGTAAGTTTCAGGGAAGACTCTCGAGGGGAACAAAAGCAAGGAAAGGAAGAATGAGGGCAATGGGAGCTCTCACTGGGGCCGAGGTGGGAGCTGGAGATGGCCCCAGGATGGGCAGATCAGGTAGAAGGGCTTCCGTTGTCATTTGTTTTCTCTTACTTACCAGCTTTCTTGTTTGTTGAGAGGCCATCAGGGAGAGGCAGGGCCATTTCAGCCCCTGGCTGTAGAGACCTCGTGGGGAATGTTAACTCTTGGTGATTTTGATCTACAGGCAGATCGGGCATAGAGCAAAACTCAGTAGTTTTAAAAACTAGTTAGTAGTACTTTAAAAACTCAGTGGCATATTAATATTGTTTTCTAAGCTGATTTTGGAAATGTAGAGAATGTTCATCGCAAATACCAAGTTCTAGTCGATATCCGATCATTTCAGGAGCATTGAAAAGCTGAATTCAGGTTCTGAGGGACCAGAATGGTTCTCAGGGAGGCACTATAGTGTCGTGTAAGTCTCCCTTCCTGTTCGGTTTGCTCACTTGATGTACTGGATCGGTTCTGGTGGTTGTGTGAGTCTTCTGCCTTTTGGGTTTACTCACTTGATGCAGCAGGTCAGTTCTTAGGACTGTTGCTTTCTGTCCTGTTGGTCTGGCCTCTGCACATGCGCGTGAGAGCAACAGGTTAATAGTCCTGATTTAAGAAGTTATTGTTGAGTATGAACAGACAGAATCCCTTTCTAGTTGAAGCATCTATTTTTCAGTCTAAAGCAGTGTAGTTGGGCTTATTTTCATGAATTTGTGTGTCAGATATGTTTATATAAACGGTTTAAGGCAAGATTTTAGAATAAACTTTAGAGTATGTCTCATGATAGTGACTACTATCTTACTAAAAGTTTAGTAACCAATCATTAAGAGTTTTTAAAAATTATTTTAAAATGAGTAAGATGTTAGACTTCTCCTTGGTTCTTTTTTGGTGGGACCAAAGGTGAACTTGTTCATTCATCAGGTATTATTTATTAAACTCTTACTTTCTGCCAGCTCATATTAGGGGACTACTGTTTTAAATATCAATGTAATTGGTTTTTAATTTATATTTACAGTGATTATTATAAACAGTGGAGACCCCTAAGTATCTTAGCTTTTGATAATCAGCTTTAACACCCCTTGGGGTGAACAAGTTCTTTCTAAAGCATGTCTTTGAATAGATTAGTTGGGCCTTTCCTTGGTTCTTGGAATGCTAACTGAAGTCGTGTGATTGATCGATTTCTCCGGCTTTAAAGCCAGGCGGATCCATGGAGGCAGAGAGGTGTGACGAAAAGGACACAGGCAATCACTTACTCTTCCTCGCCTGCAAAGGGAAGAGCCCGCAGCTCAGGGCTCAGTGTGGAAAGCCAGTCCCAAAGGTATAAAGCGGCCCAGATAGACCAGGCCCATAGTGCAGCTTCCCAAGTGCCCACTCTCACCCCGAGATCCCAAGAAACTGGTACCTGTGGGGCCTCGATCGTGACGCTGCTTTATTTCCCTTATGCATGCTGACAGACAGGAAGTTACCTGGTTGATACTTTCTCTGTGCCACTAGAAAGGCGTGTAGGGTGTGTGTTCAGAACCTCATTCTCGTGAAAATACCTCCAAGATCTTTTAGGTCTGGCGACTGCACCTGCTTCAGTTGCTTGTTTGAAGCATAATTGCAGAGAGTTTTAATCCTTCCCACAGGGGATTTCCCTCTTCTCCCAAATATTGCTATTTCACAAAATCTGCATGGTGATAACTGAGAGGGAAGAAGCCGTCGCCTTAACTTCCTGAACAGAATCAAGGCTGCCTCCACGTTTCTTGTCAGATAAAGGTCTCAAAGGGCAGGCAGGGCAGAATGTCTTCTCGTAACATTGGAGGATCATGGTCCTCTGGACACCTCGTCTTCTGAAATCAAGTGGAAAAGAAAAATAAACAAAGTACTTTCTACGCTCACCCCAACAGATGTCCTTCAGGTCATATCTGGAATCTAAGAGGTAGTAAAAAATTATGTTTACTTTGAAAGATACACTAGAGGTCTGGGCCTGTCTACACAGACCTGCTTCTCTCCCTCATGGCCAATGAGCAGTAAACACTAGCCAAAGAAAGTTGTCCTTTTTATCTTGGATCTCACAGGGAATGATACCTTCTGTTCTTCTCTATTCAAAGAGGATACTAGTGTTAATATCACAAGTCACACTATTCTTCTTCTAGTACATTTTGTGATGGGTATTCCCCGAAGTCTATTCAATGTAAGTTGGGTCTTTCTCTGTACTTGGTTTAAACACAGCAGCTTTTGAAACGTCTAAGACAGTTGTCCCTTCGCCTTGAAATGCTGAGAAATTTCATGATTGTGCCCTGGAAGGCCTTGGAGACCTTGGCATTAGAGCCAGGGACAGCAGAATGGGGCAGGCCATCACATCAGTTTTCCATAGGGCAGGCTAAAGGGCCACACCAAAAGTTCTCTCTCAACTTCAGCTGGAAACAAGTAGCTGTAAAGAATGATCAGGACTGTTTTCTCTGATCCTTTAAAAGTGCGAACCCTGAAGCGGGGAGAGGGTGTCTTTGTGTGCTGTGGTATGTCTGATGCATTGTTGGGGACCAGCCAATGTACTTGACCATTTATACGGAGAGGATGTATGTGTGGTCTTAGCCAAAGGCCCTCTGTGGACAGGTCATTTACTCACCCTTCTTTAACGGCCTCCTAGCCAAGGCTCCTTGTCAGCCATCTCCTTGAATATCAATGATGCAGAAGGGAAAGACACAGCGAGGGTGGTTGGTCATGGCTACCAGAAACATACCTCTGAGTCCTAGTTTCATCTGGTCAATACGGTATGTATCTTTGGACCCCTGGATCTCTTTGGATCTTCATAGTTTGATAGGCTTTAGAAATGTACATAAATGGGAGAAGGAGAAAGAGGTCAGAGGCTGGGGTCAAGTGGTAGAGCAGTGGAAATGCAACTGAACCCACATGGGAAACGTCCCAGATTCACACCCTGGGACCTCCATGAGCGTGTCAGGTATGCACACACACCCCGATCGGGGCCAGCTGAGACCAGGGTGGGTTGCAGTAAGGGGACTCTGCTGGAGGTACTTCTCTGTTTCTCTGTGTCATGGAAGAAGTAAATAGTTAAACTTTAAAAAGAAGATACATAAGCATTACTTCCTCCTCTACCCTCCAGAGGGGGCCAAGGAGAGTACCTATGGCCACCGGCCCATTGATGAGGCACTCAGGAGTTATTGAAAGCTTCCTTTTCTTTCCTTGTCAATTGGCAAAGCGTGGGACCAGCAGATGGCGTAATGGTTATGTCGCTGGACTCCCACGTAGTCGACCATGGTTTGAGTTCTGGACCCTGCAGCTTAAAACTCATGCCAGGTGCACATGTGTGCGTGCCCCAAAGCCTAAGAGGAAAGTGGAGGAGAAGAGATTTCAGCCTGGTCATTCCCCCTGAGGGGTGATTTCTTGCTTTCTGTCTCTCTGTTTTTCTCTGTCTCTCCAGTGAACGCATGCACCCTGCAGCAAAAAAGACAAAGAGAAAAAACAATTGGCAAAGCATGATTTTCTTCTATGGATTCAGTTTAGGAAGAAGAGAGAAGGAGGAACACTGACTCCTGGACCGCTCTCAGCCTGCGCTTCAGTGTCGGGCCTGTGCCAGTGCCTGCTGCCACCATCGGTGCCATGTTGGCGTGGTTAGTGCTGTCACTCCAGCCCTCGCTGGAGCATGGCAGGGACCTGCAGGCTGTTGGAGCCCTTCTTTCGAAGGACTTGTCCCCATAGCACAGATGTCAGGGTGCACCCACAGGCCCTCAGAAAACCAGCCTCTTGGTCAGCGCGAGTCTCACTTTCCTGTGTTAATCTATTCCATTTGATATCTGGTGCACCTTTAGAAAGTTTTTATTAATACATTTTAAAAATGTCTTTCTTTCATGAGAGAGAGAAAGAGAAAGAAAAACAGGCACCTGCAACAAAGTCCCACACTGTAGTACCTACTCCTAACCTCTCGGGCACCCAGCAATGTGGGCAGAAGCACATTGGGCAGGTACAGGTTGACCTGGAAATTGAACTTGCTCTTCCATCTGGCCTGCAGCATTGCAGAGTGAGGTGCTACCTCTGTGCCACTGCTGTAGGGCACACCTTTTAAAATTTGACTGGTACAGGGAACCAGCAGTTAGCGTAATGGCTATGTCGCTGGACTCCCACGTAGTCGACCGCGGTTCGTGTCCCGGACCCGGTGGCTTAAAACTCACGCCAGGCGCGTGTGCGTGCGTGCCCAAGATCCCGAGAGGAGAATGGAGGAGAAGGGATTGCGGCGTGACCATCCCCCCTGGGGGGTGATTTCTCGCTTTCTGTCTCTATGTCTCTGTCTGTCTGTCTGGCGAGCGCACGCGCCCTACAGTGAAAATCTCTCAAAAAAAAAAATTTTTTTTTTGACTGGTACATATGGTAGAACCAATCCCCACCAGAGCCTGCAAAGACACGGAGAGTCTGGCAGGCCCATCAGGAGATATAGTAACTGGGCCCTCATGGGGTGAGGGGGTTGGTCAAGAGGCTGCAGCATGGTGATGGGGATGAGCACAATGCATGTGGCCAAGCACAGGGCAAGGTGGTACCCTTCCCAGTGGAGATGGGTGGGACTGGGAGCAGGGAGCCTCTGAGCAAAGGACCTCAGATGCTCAGGGAACAGCAAAGTAGCCCGGGAAGATTGTGCATGGAAGCCATGGCCCAGGACCACAGCCTGGAATCTCAGCAGGAGGAGAGCAGCCAGGAGGATTAGAGGGAGACAGCCAACGCCACTGTTACAAACTCTGCAGAACAGCTTGTGTCCTCTCTAGGCATGGGGGTGTAGGGAGACGGGAGAGGGTCCCAGCTGCTGGCCTTTGTTCCTATAGGCTGGACATTGGCAGGTCGCACTATATAAAGGCAAAGAAACACCGGGAGAAATGTTATATGGATTGGTACGATAGCATCAAAACAGCTAGCAAGGCCTTGTTTAAAAGTTGAGACAACTTTCCTTTCTTTACCTAAATAAAAAGTTAGCAGCAAAACAGATAACTAGCTAGTCTGCTTTAAAAGAAAAAGAAAGAAAAGAAGAGTGCCTCAAAACAGTGGATAAAATTTACTGATAACTTCCTGGAAAGGGGAGACAATTGCAGCTGGTGACGCCGTGGCAGGCGCTGGAGCAAGGCAGCCAAAGTGGGAAGACAGAGGTTGCGGGTGGGCAGGCGTTAGCAGGAGGGGGTCTCACGGAGGTGTTTAGCGGGAGGGGAGCCGTGGATCTGGACGGCTGGACAGTGAGGAAGGGAAGGAGGGGCTCAGAAACCTGAAGCGAACAGGCCTGCGTGGTCACTTCGAGCCTCACTGTTTCTCGCAGTCAGCTGAATCGTGGCCACACCAGAATGGCTCTTCTCTGCTTTAGCATCTCAGAACCTGGTCCTTCCGTTCTTTAGTGAGGAGTGTCCTTCTGTTGCGTCTCCATTGGAGGCGAACGTGGTGACACATTTGAAGCAAGGATGTGTGGGTGTGCTTGTCCCACGGCACCGCACGGCACCGGAGGTGTTAAGAGTTCTGTGGGCTTTGTTTCTGTTGGGGGTTATGTTTGTTTTTTCTTTTTCTTTCTTTCTCTTTCCTTGTTCCTGCATATAATGTGTTTTATAAAGACTCCTGCATCTTGCCACAGCAAATTGTTTTAGGGTTTCAGCTTTTACATGGCAGCTTTTTAAAGGTGCCTTTTTTTTTTCTTTCTTTGCTTTTCAGAGAGAAATCTGTTTCCTATGTATCTTAAGCTATGTTGACAGGAGGATTATGATAATGAGTCACCTTTTTGTAATTTTGCTATTTTAAACGAGTTCTAAAAACCTGTACCTGGTCCTGATCTCAGAAACATATTCATAAATTTAAGATGTTATAAATGTCTTGAGAGCTTAGAAATAGGATGAAATATGAAAATACGGTGATGGAATATGTAACATTCATTACCTCTTCCCGACCCATCAATCTCAAAGGCCAACTTTATCCTGGATATTTCAAAGTACCTCAGCTTTCTTTGAGCCTCCTGTGCTGCAGTTTTCCATTTGAATGATTAATAGAAGCACATTTGGTTCGTAGGTAAATAGTAATTCCACTTATACTTCTCATTTTTAAGTGCTTTATAAGTAATTATTATCAATATTATGGGTAAGGGAAGAAAATGTATACAAAGCTCATTTAAGATGTTTGCTTTCTGCATCCATTTATATACTTAATTAGCATCTATCCTACACCAGGGATAGGACCAACAAAAAGAGTACTTCCTAAAATCCCACCTCTTCAAGTCAGTTATTCCCCCCACAGTACTTATTACCTCCTCTCCTCCATTGTGATCAGATATTTAGATGAATTTTTAAGATTTTGTAATTCCATGGTGCACTATACAGTAGGAATGACAAGCGAAGAGAAAATCTTGAAGCAGTTGTAATTAGTAAGACATCCACTCAACTAGGGAAAGGACCAGACCTCCAAAATTGTCCCTGTAGACACAGAGGGCTGCTAAGGCTGGCATGAATCCCCCTTCATAATTTGAACGCTTAAAACTCTTTCCATTTTATTGTCAAAATTACTGCCTGGACTTCCTCCTCCTCCTCATTTGCCTTCCTCCCTGGCTTTTTATCTTGGCGCTACCAGTGTACAACACAGTGGCCTTTAACTACTTCCTGAAGGCGTTATTAGTCATCAGGAGCCCCAGTTCATTATTGAGGTAGATAAATGGGCTTTCAGCCCATCAGCTACGAGTCGGACTAATTTGGAAAATATGGTCCCTTTCCTCAAAAGAAATGGCTCATGCTCCTTTGGACACTTTCATAAAATAGCAGTTCGCATTTCCCTATTCATTCTGCGCAACTAGGATTTGTGTGTCTGTTCGATGCTAGAACCGGAATGTACTGCACAAAGGCAAGGGGGCTCTACCTAGAAGGTCTGCTCGTATAACAAGAGGGAAAAGCTGGGCAACTTCCGTCTCCCTTTTTGTTTTTGGTGGGCTTTCGACTTTTCTTCTCCATGATTATTATCAACTGGAATGTAACCCTGAATCTTGCACCAGATGTTGTCTTACCATCTTAAAGAGAAGAAGAAAATGATAATGGATGTTTTGAATGTGCTCGACTTTTATTTTGTTCCGACCTAGAGCGAATGAGGCCGAGAGATTAAAATCTTTTCTTGTTCCATCTGAGTAAGCATGAAAACCTATGATCCCTAATCTTTTAAAAGAAAAATAACCCTCTTCTGTTTGTGGGATTTCTGATTCATTTCTTCCACCCTGCTTCCCTGCTCTGCATTTTTTTAGTCAAATACTGTCTGGACTTTTGTGGGTCAATAACCTCCCTCCTTACCCCTTTCCCCTTTCCTCCCCTCCCCTTCCCTGGGATCACACAAAGAACAGGAGCCCACAAAAGACTGAGTTTCTGGGTTTTGTGTTTTGAAAGGAGGATGAAATACTTGCTATACTTAAAACACACAGCTGATCTGGTAGGACTTAACCAGTAAAGCAATGTATTGGCACAGGATAGGGGGAGGAAGGAAAATGAGAGAAATTGAGATTTTTTTTTTTTAATGCAGCCAGACAGTGGAAGGTATCACACTGGCTTCTGTGATTCGCACCAAACTGACTTTCCTCTGGTGCAGGAGGAACTGGGAGGTGTGGCTGTGACTCCAAACCTCCCAGGTAGCAAATGAGAGCCGGAAGCCATGCGAGCTTCCTGCTTACTGAGGGCTCTGAGTGATGACCAGGCTGCCTCACACGGCAGCCTTCGGCCTGCCCTCCTGCCCTGTTGTGCGATGGCAGGTAGGCCGCTTCTCTGTGACTTGGGTCCTCTGACTGTGAAACTCTGGGTCTCCAGGGCACCACACTCACCCACAGCTAAACTGAAGACAGAGACGCTCGACCAGGATGCGTGAGCCAGGTCCTGTCCCCTGTATATTTTCGTGCAGGCCTCGACTTAAGAATGGCTTCTCAGATGAATGACACCACAGGGACGTATTACTTTTGAACCCCGATCAAGCCAAATGATATCCACTTCCTCCCTCCCAAATGACATTCTTTTTAAAAAGAATTATTTTTTATTTAAATTTATTATTAATTTGAGAGACAGAGACAGAGAGAGAGAGAGAGAGAGAGAGAGAGAGAGAGGGAGAGTGAGAAAGCAAGCCACCAGGTCCAGAACGTAAACCACAGTTGGCTATGTGTGAATCCAGTCCCCTTAACCACCATGCCACCTGCCGGCCCCCACAAATGACATTCTTCTCATGAATAGAACTATTGGGTCATCAGAAAACTCGTGTCATAACCTTTCTTACATCCCAGTATATTACAAACAACATAGCATTCCATTTTATTTGAATTTCATCAGTAAAAACTTGGTGGAAATTCACATTCTTTCTTGTTGTACAAGTACCGATATAAAGCCCTCACAGTTTTCTCTTACCCACTCAAAGTCTGAAATATCTCTATCTGGCCTTTTCAGACAAAAGTTTCCTAACCCTTGTTCTGAGCTGTCACAAGTATGGATAATTTTATATTCTCACTATCATTCTGTGCTTGAATCTTTTTTGATTTTTTTTTTTTTTTTAGAGTGAAGTTTTTCTAGTTAACATGGATGTGAGTTATTGTGCTTCGGCCTGTGCAATCCCCCGAGAAAGCTGGTATCAATGAGGAATTGTGATACAATATTGTCAGCAGCTGCCTGTTTGAAAACTTTAATTGTAGAATAAGATAAATCCGTTTCTGTATATAAAATAGGCAGCAATGCTAGTACCCAGTTTGTAGCATTGTTGAGTAGATTAAGTTGAGAAAATGCAAATAAAGGACTCAACAAAGTTAAAATGAAATACAAGAAGTCCACCATTGAGAATTTAGTATGAATCCCGGGCACTTTCATAATATAACGTTTCTGTGTACAGATACCCTGGCTCTTGTAGATATGTAAATAATGCCTCTCATAAAGCTTTAATTAATATAACACATTTTCTGGTTGTATCTCTTTTAAACTCAATTCTGATTTTTGGGGGGGATGGTTAAGGGCATGTGCACTCACCAAAGAGGGAAAGCAAGAAAACACCTTCCATGGAGAAGGATCACACTTGGTCCCCTCTCTTCCTTCTTGCCTTTCTCTCAGGATTTTGGTTGCGCATGCGTGCACACACACACACACACACACACACACACGCACAGTCAATGTGTTTCTCAAGCCATGGGTCTGGGACACGAGCTGCAAGATTAGCCATGTACCTACCTTAACCACCAAGCCATGGAGTTAGCCCCGTAATTCTGATTTTAAAGGGTCTTTTTAAAGACCCTGTTTGAAATAGAATTTTCATTTCAGATTTTTGCCACATGGCACATGTATTCATAGGAGAGGAGAGAGAGTGAATGTGGGAAATCATGCCCCAGGGAATGGCCATGCCCTAAGCTTTTCTCCTCCATTCTCCTCTCTGGATTTTGGGCATGCCTACACACACTCCTGGCATGATTTTCAACTCACTGTGTCTAGGACTCGAACTGCAGTCACACAGGTGGGAATCCAGCCACCTTGACTATCACAAAAACTGCTGGTCCCTGAAATAGAATTAAGTCCTATATATTTCTCTTTTTTTGGAGAGGTTTTTGCTATAGGGCGCGTGCGCTCGCCAGAAAGAGAGAAACACAGAGACAGAAAGCGAGAAATCCACCCCCCAGGGGGGACGGCCATACCGCAATCCCTTCTCCTCCATTCTCCTCTCGGGATCTTGGGCACACACGCACACACACCCGATGTGAGTTTAAGCCACCGGGTCTGGGACTCAAACCGCAGCCGACTACATGGGAGTCCAGCAACATACCATTACGCTAACTGCTGGTCCCCAGTCCTATATATTTCTAAGATGTTTTTTTTAGAGAGGTTTTTGCTATAGGGCGTGTGTGCTCTCCAGGGAGACAGAAAGAGAGAAATCACCTCCCAGGGGAATGCCCACACCACAGTCCTTTCTCCTTCATTCTTCTCTTGGGATTTTGGGCTCTTGTGACTGGCGTGAGTTTTAAGCCACCAGGTCCAGGACTCGAACGGCAGTCAAATATGTGGGAGTCCAGTGATGTAATCATTACATTATCTGCTGGTCCCAATAGTTTGTTGTTTTGATGACAGAGAAAGAACATGTAGGAAAAATGGACCAGCTGGGGGAGCAAGAGAGACAGGTTTTTTTGTTGTCTTTTTTACACAAATTAACCCATTTTTTGTAGGCTAGTGATATTCCAAATGTCTATGGAGCTCCTACTGGTCTATCAGTTCCTTCAGTCCTCTGATGGCAGACTTTACTGTGACAGCCGCAGTGGTATGGGTCCAGGCACCACTGGCTACCGTGTTCACGCAGGAGCCACAGTGCCAGATTCCCACGGCCCGTCTCTTCATCTTAGTTTTGCCACAGAAGGAGCAGGTGTACTTGGTGTGCTGGCTGATTTCCATTTTCTTCACCCTTTTCTGGAGGGAGGCACGATAGCGGGTCCCATATTTACTGACGATGCCCATCTTGGTGCGTTTAGCCATACCGCTGCCAACTAGGTCCCAGCCCAGAGGGTGAGACAGGTATTTTTGACAGTGTCTCACCATGTCGCAATCTTTCTGTCCTAGCTAGGAGCCCAGGGGCATGCTCCCAAACCTGGCCCGTTTTACATGGGGCCCAAACCAGCCTGTGTCTCCCCGTGCTGCCCCAGCCACTATGTATCCGTTCCCGACCTCTTGTACCGCTCTGGCTGGGCCTAAGGTAATTTTTTTTTTAAAGAATTATTTTATATGGGGGCCAGCACGTGGCATGGTGGTTAAGGCACTGGACATTCCTGCATGGCTGACCAAGATTTGAGTCCCGGACCTGGTGGCTTGCTTTTTCGCTTTTTCTCTCTCTCCATCTCGCTGGTCAAATTAAAATGAATAAATAAATAAAATTAAATAAATCTTTTTAAAAAAATAATTATTTTCTTTATTTTTTCTTTCTTTCTTTAAATTTGACTAGAGAGGGACAGAGCAAGACAGAGAGAGAGAAAGTGAGAAAGAAAGCTGCCATGTCCGGGACTTGAGCCACAGTTAGCCATGTGGGAGTCCAGTGCCCTTAACCACCACACCATTTGCTGCCCCAAGCCTATGATAATTTTTTTTTTTTTGAGAGGTTTTTGCTATAGGGAGCATGCGCTCACCAGACAGACAGAGACATAGAGACAGAAAGCGAGAAATCACCCCCCAGGGGGGATGGCCACGCCACGGTCCCTTCTCCTCCATTCTCCTCTCAGGATCTTGGGCATGCACGCACACACGCCCGGCGTGAGTTTTAAGCCACCGGATCCGGGACGTGAACTGCAGTCGACTACTTGAGAGTCCAGCAACATAGCCATTACGCCAACTGCTGGTCCCGCCTGTGGTAATTTTTAAAGCATGAACACATTTTATCAGAGAACAGAGGATGGAGCTTTTGTGGTTCAGAATGTTTAGGATATTGGAGGTCCCCGTTTCACTAACTGGCGGTGACAGGGTACGGCATTAGAAAAGGACGCGTCCTGGCATTTCATATTTCTGCTGTTTGTTCCCACCTGGGAATGCCCTGCATGTGTGCACTGGGCAGGGAGAGAGGCGTGCGTGCCTCAGTGAGGGGGAAATCGTGGTGCTAGCTGAGGGGATGAGCTGAGGCCCCTGCCTTTGCTTTTTCGCTCCTACAGTTTTTTCTTCTTCTTCTTTTATTTTTTTTTTTTGTTGTTGTTGTCATTGTTGTTTTTTGTTTGTTTTTTGTTTTTTGGTCCCTGGAGTTAGTCCTCCCTCTAGCTGAATAAAACCCTTGCTACCCTAGGCCCCCTTTTTTCTATCTGGTATTAGCATTTGCCCTGTTGCCTTAGAGATCCTCAAATGTCTGCCCCCCTGGCTAGACCTGACTTCCCTGAAGGCCGAATTCCTTCCTCACTTTGCTATCCCCAGGGCCTGGCTTGGGTGTCCTAGCTTAGGCCTTAGCTACCTGTTGTCTAGTGAGCTTCTGAATAAAAATGTGTCCAACATGAAAATGAAAGGAAAAACCTCTTTAGACTTTCCTCTTTTTAGATGTAGATTATTGTGCATAGTCACGAAACATTACTTGAGAGTATATTAAAAAGTCATAGATGGGGTACGGCAGGTGGTGTGAGGATTAGGCGGCTGGACTTCCACATGGCTGACCACAGTTCAAGTCCTGGACCTGGCAGCTTGCTTTCTCATTTTCCTTCTCTATTTCTCTCTGGTCAACTTCCAAAAAAATAAAGAGAGAAAGAAAGAAAGAGAGAGAGAGAGAAAGGAAGGGAGGAAGGAAGGAAAGAAGGAAGGAAGGAAGGAAGGAAGGAAGGAAGGAAAGAAGGAAGGAAAGAAGGAAAGAAGGAAGAGGAAATAGTGACAATGAATAAAAGTAAATAATTCTTAAAAAAATTTTTTTTAAAAATTCATAAATAGGAACCAGCAGATGGTGTAATGGTTACATCGCTGGACTCCCACATGGTTAACCACCATTCGAGTCTCAGACCTGGCAGCTTAAAACTCATCCCAGACATATGCGTGTGTGTACCCAAAATCCCGAGAGGAGAATGGAGGAGAAGGGATTTCTGTGTGATTATTTCCCCAGGGGTGAATTCTTGCTTTCTGTCTCTCTATCTCTCTAGTGAGCACACACACCCTATAGCAAAAATCTCTCTTAAAAAATAAAAATTCAGGGACCAGCAGTTAGTATAAGGATATGTCACTGAACTCCCATGTAGCTGACCGTGGTTTGAGTCCTGGACCCGGTAGCTTAAACTCACACTGGGCGCGTGTGCGTGTGTGCCCAAGATCCCGAGAATGGAGGAGAAGGGATTGCAGCATGGCCATCCCCCCTGGGGGGGTGATTTCTCGCTTCCTATCTCTCTGTCTCTCTCTGTCTTTCTGGCAAGCTCACGTACCCTATAGCAAAAACCTCTCCAAAATAAATAAATAAATAAATAAATAAATAAAAATTCACAGATAAGCCACAATTCCTATATAACTTGCCTAGGGCTGCCCTGACGCTCAGCAGTTAAGGGAGCCAGGTTCCACATGGTAAACCTGGTTCGAATCCTGGCTCTGGGAGCTTGGAAAACATGCTGGGCCTGTGTGTGCACATTTGCAGAATCCTGGTGGGCTAGAAAAATGGAGGGAAAAGAACCAGCATGATCACATTCCGTTGGGAGATTCTCTCGCTTTCTATTTCTCTCCTTCTTTGTTTGGTGAGTGCATACACCCTCTGACAATTAAAAAAAAATAAACAATTTTTTTTTTAAAGCTCAGCTTGTTCAGTTGTAAAGTTCTGAAGAATATTGGAGAGTGGTGATAACCCTATCTGGATTTTCTGCAGTGCCAGCTCCATCGCATGGAAGTGGGTTCTCTAGGCCCCTTGGCTGCTGTGTTTCCCAGATGTGGCAGAGTGCCCGCCACTGTCTCTTTCTGTCCTAGGTGACACTGTTTCTGGTCACTGAGGGTCACAGAGAGGAGGGAGAGCATCTTCTTAATAAATGGTGCCGTTACTGATTGGACTTCCTACGTGTTCGCTTTCTCACGTGTGTTCGCTTTCTCACGTGTGTTCGCTTTCTCACGTGTGTTCGCTTTCTCACGTGTGTCTGCTTTCTCACGTGTGTTCGCTTTCTCACGTGTGTTCGCTTTCTCACGTGTGTTCGCTTTCTCACGTGTGTTCGCTTTCTCACGTGTATTCGCTTTCTCACGTGTGTCTGCTTTCTCACGTGTGTTCGCTTTCCCACACCAGCCCTATTATTATTACTTGCAGCTCCCGGTAAGAATCTGGTGTTTAAAGAGGTAAATGTGATGCAGCAGCTCCTGGTCTGCTGGATTCTAGAGTCCTTGCTCCTAACTGCTGTGCTTCTCCAAGCCCTCACCTCCTTTCCAGGGAAGTGGATGAAATTTTCAGAGCCAGCAAGGCTAGGGCTTTATGACCCCTTGCATCTCCTCCCAGCACAGATGAGAGGAGTTACTTGGGCAGATGGATTGTAGTCACTACCCTTCCCCCTTCTCTGAGCTCAAGTAAAGTTCAGCCCTGAGTTAGAAGTGGCCTCCCGATCTCTGAGTCCCTCGTTCCTCCCCTAACCCAGCGAGTCATCGCGGCACAGATGAATGAGGCCCGGCTGTGAGCTAAGGGTGACAAGGGAGGTGGGCTGCAGCTCGAACAAGTGCCCGAGCTTTTACCGAGGGCCGGCCTCTGCGTACTGTGGTTCCTGGTGATCTCTCTTGGTCTCCATGGCATTGCATGCGAGCTAAATCCACCGGGCACCACGTGCTGGAAGTCCCAGGCAATGAGCAATGAGCTTCCTTGGTAATTGAGAATGAAGTTAAGGGAGAAAATCTTACTGTTAATCAAAGGCTTAATTGCCTCTGGGACATTTTAAATAAATGTCAAGCGATGTTCTGTAAGTGAGATGCAAAAATTCTTTAATTAAACCATCATGGGTATTCCCTGATTGGAATAGTCCTCTTTATCTTAATAGTGAGTCCTCATAATTCATGTAACAACCCAATCAAGAATGGAGTGAATTAAGGCTCCTTGAAGGAACAATTTAATTGTATAAAATTGATTGAAGTGATTTCGGGGATAATATTACTTATACTTATTTATATTGATCAGAGCTACGGTTGGTGAATTTTATGTTTTGCTGTCGGGTAGAGTAAGCCACGTTTCCGCCTGCAGGAGGCAGATCGCGGCTATGGCACAGTATAGGGCAGACAGTTACTCTAAGAATTTGAGAAATGGAACCAATATAAGGGTTTCTTGGCCAAAAAGAAAGGGGACTTTTCCCCGATGATGAGTTGGTAGCTTCCTACAATTCATCAGGTAGGAAGTCGCTAAGTCAGTCACCAACGCTGAGCGCAGCCACCCGTGAGGCCCTGTACAAGAGGCTGATAAGCCCATGTCAGCATCAGGAAAAGTAAATGGGCAAAGGGGTTAGGACTCTGGACTCCCACACGGCTGAACACTGTCGGCGTCCTAGACCTGGCCATTTAGGAATCATGCCAGGTACACGTCTGCATGCCCAAAATCCTGAAAGGAGAGTGGAGGAGAAGGGAGTGCCGTGTGGCCATCCGCCCCCAGTGGGGTGGGCTAGGGGGGAATATGTGATTTCTCTCTTGCCATCCCTCCTGGGGGATTGACTTCTCACTCTTTCCCTCTCTGTCTCTCTCTGGAGAGTACACATGCCCGATGGCAAAAACCTAAAAAACTAAACCAAACAGACCCAGAGATTCAAGAGAACTTGTTGAGTTCTCATACATGTAGGAAAAAAATCAAAACCAAAACAACCCAAGCCTTGGTATTTAAAAGTTTGACTTAATTAGATTTCTCAGTTTATGAGTGGCAGGGGAGCCAGGCACAGAGCACAGTAAATCCCTGTGAAAGGAAGGAAGAGGAGGAGAGGGGGGCGGGCACCTGGGAGGAGGCCGGCGACGGATTGGTGCATCTGTCACGGCACTGCATGGCATTCTCTGGTGGACGGACACTCAGCTGTGACTCTCCTGCCATTCACACTTGTCACAAGGATTTAAAAAGTCGAGGGATATAAATCAGTGGCATTAAAAAAAGGCAGGTCTGGCTTGTTTTGCCAGGTTAACACTGTGATTCTATTTAATTCTTAAAAAGAGGATGACTGGGGCCAGCAGGTGGTGTGGTGGTGAAGGCGCTGGACACTCCCACATAGCTGACCACAGTTTGAGTCCTGAACCTGGTGGCTTGCTTTCTCACTGTCCCTCTATGTGTGTGTGTTCCTCTCTGGTCAAATTAAAATAAATAAAGGAATAAATAAAATAATTTTAAAAAGAGGATGACTGGGGCCAGCAGGTGGCATAGTGGTTAAGGTGCTAGACTTCTACCTGGCTGACCATGGTTCAAGGCATGGATGTGGTGGCTTGCTTTCTCACTTTCTCTCTCTCTCTCATGAGTGCATATGCCTTATAGCAAATTAAATAATAATAATAAATAAAATAAAATAAGTAATTCTTTAAAAAAAAAAGAGAGAGAGAACTGCTCTCTGAAATTACCAAAGTCTTAAAACAGGATTCCTTTAATTTTTAAAATTTAGTTTAAGTTGAATATTTACCGAAGCATGAGCTGAAATATTCATCAAATAGAAGTTTGTAGAATAGATTCATACTGAAACCCTGACCAGAGAGAGGGAGAGTAAGAAGGCAAGCCGCCAGGTCCAGGACCCGAACCACAGTCGGCCATGTGGGAGTCCAGCACCTTAACCACCATGGCACCTACCGTCCCTGGGATTGCATTTTTCAGTAAATACACTTGGACACACCTTGTGAACTGAGTACTTAGAAAAAGGAAATGAGTGGAGAAAAGGAAAATATTTCAAGTCAGATTTCGTAGAGGACTCTGGTATCCAGCACGGGCTGGCTGATGACAGGGCCAGTTCTGCTCACAGGCAGAGGAACACATCAACCTGTGTCCCTCGGGATCTCCGTTATGGGCACGCACCACACCGGTGTGACACCCACCAACTTTGGAAGGTTCCTTGTGAGAATTCAGCTGCAAAATCCCCCTCAGTTTGTTGGCCTCACATGAAAACCTAGCGCTGATATATCACAGTGGTATAGAAATCCCTTTCAAATTCTATATGGTGACTTGGGGCTATGAAGTCCACCCTAATATTTCTGCCCCGGGGAGAACCGTGTTGGTATAAAGCCGGCCAAGGACAAGCGTATCTGCCCAGTCTGGAGGAAAGGAAAAGGAGCCTCGCACTCCAGAGCAAAGCTAGCTGCCTCCCAGCCAGCACACAGATGTCTTACTCCTCGATTCCAGATAATTCCTTCGTTTCAGATTATTCCATTTTCTTACAGAAATGTGTATGTGCCCAGGACAACAGAACTCCGTCTTAGCATTCTCTACCGTCAAGTTTTCTTTCATGATTCTTTCGTGGCATATCAGGTATATTTACGAGATCATTTTCTCTGCCTCTGGTGAGTCCGCCTTTGAGAGCTCAGTGGTAAATACACAATTAGCATGTATACTAAGAGGTTCAAGATTCCCATGACAGGTTCTCCCTGTGCTTGGCAGAGAACGAGGTCTGTAAGCGCCTTTCCTTAAGCACCCACTTAGCTAGGATGAGGAGGGTCTCTAGCCATCGCAAGAAAATCCCCATCTGAGCATCACGTCGCAGGGCTCTGGCGTGAGATATTTTTGCGGCTGCGGGGGTTCTGTTTGATCATTTCCCTTTCGGTCTGTCTCGTACATTCTCCGTGCTGGACTTGCCTGAGTTCATCTGCGTCCAGAGAGGGTATCATTGCCAACGTGACGTTCATATTATGACTTAACGAGCTGGAAAGTCAGCTTGCATAGATTCTGCGTCTCTCAAACTGAGATTTTTGATTCGTAGACAGGTCGCCTGTAGACTCTTCCCAGAGGCTTTGGCTGCTTGGGACACAGATTGTAATCACAGTAATTAGCACTGAATTCTCAAGTCCTGCTCTTCAGCTTGACCTGGCAGCATTTAAGCATCGCGCACGCAGCTGGATCGATGGCAGGAATTGAAGGGCCCGGCGTGGGGCTGCTTCTGGCCGCCTGTGGTGGGCACCACCCTGGGGGATTCCAGGAGAGCATTAGGGACACGGGGGTGGGGGGTAGTGAATAGACCTGGGGCGTGAGAGGAAAGAAATATGAGATTGATAAAGCACCTGCCTATTAAGAACTGTTACTGGAGACATGTTGAAGACAGACTCTGGCTTGAGCCATTCTCGGCACACTCGGTCTCTCCTACACGGTTCAGTTTTGTGTAGTCCTTCAGTGCTCCTTGGTGAAAGTTTCTGTTTCCTTTCCCTAAGAGAAAGTACCTGCAGATCTTACCAAAAGCTTCTGAAAAACACCGTAGGACATGAAACAGAGGCTTTGATCGCACCGTTGTGGCAAAGACGCTGGGATGCTCCTTTTTGAAATCAACGATCTGGGAATGTCGGTGGTGGTGGAGATGGGGAATGAGACTCAGATAAGTCACTCCCCTGTCGTCTGCGTCTTCACAGTCCCTGGACTGTGCCCTCTCACCAGGCCACTAGAAGGCGAGGGTGATAAGGACATGGCAGTCGTGGATGTCAGGCCCTCAGCCCTACCCATGGAAGGCTACAGATTTTCCGTGGGCGCTGAAAGACTGACTGCTGAATAATGAACAAGTGTGAACCTCCAGGAAGTAGTTAACGCGCCACAGAACCGCCGGGGGGTGTGTCCTATCGCTAAGGATGTGATCAATGTAGTTGAAAAAACATGACAGGCACTTTTTTTTTTTTTTTTTTTTTTTAGGTTTTTGCCATAGGGAGCATCCACTCACTGGAGAGAGACAGAGACAGAGGGAGGGTAAGTGAGAAATTACCCCTCAGCAGGGATGGCCATACCTCAATCCCTTCTCAATTTTTCTCTTGGGATTTTGGGCGTGCGCGCGCACACACGTACCCTGTGTGATTTTCCAACACCTGAACCATGGATGACCATATGGGAGTCCAGTGCCTAACTGCCACACCACCTAGTACCCCTGGTAGACAGATTCTTTTTAAAGCTTTTTTATAAGTCCTTAAAAAAAGAGAGAATTATTTAATTAATTAATTTATTTATTCATTCATTCATTCATTCATTTTAATTTGACCAGAGAAAGAGAGAGAGAGAGAAAGGGAAAGTGAGAAAGCAAGCTACCAGGCCTGGGACTGGAATAGTGGTTGGCCACGTAGGAGTGTCCAGTGCTTTAACCACCACCCCACTTACTGGCCCCAACAGATTATTTTTTAAAAAATAATTACTTATATTAATTTATTTATTCATTCATTCATTCATTCATTTTAATTTGACCAGAGAAAGAGAGAGAGAGAGAAAGGGAAAGTGAGAAAGCAAGCTACCAGGCCTGGGACTGGAATAGTGGTTGGCCACGTAGGAGTGTCCAGTGCTTTAACCACCACCCCACTTACTGGCCCCAACAGATTATTTTTTAAAAAATAATTACTTATTTTGGGACTAGCAGTTAGCATAATGACTATGTCACTGGACTCCCATGTTGTCGACCACGGTTTGAGTCCCGGACCCGGTGGCTTAAACTCACACCAGGCGCGTGTGCATGCGTGCCCAAGATCCTGAGAGAAGAATGGAGAAGAAGGGATTTCGGTGTGTCCAGCCCCCCTAGGGATTGACCTTGGAGAAGCTTTTTTTTTTTTCAATTCTGTATTTAATTTTATTTGTTGTTAATATTTAATTTGACCAGAGAGAGAGAGAGAGAGAGAAGGAAAGTGAGAAAGCAAGCTGCCAGACCCAGGACTCAAACCGTATTCAGCCATATGGGAGTCCAGTGCCTTAACTACCATGCCACCTGCTGGTTACTGGTAGACACATTTTTATTATTTATTTATTTATTTATTAAAAAAATATTTATTTATTTGTTCATCCATTTTTTAATTTGACCAGAGAGAGATACAGAAAGAGAAAGAGAGAAGAAAGCAAGCCACCAGGTCCAGGACTTGAACCATGGTCGGCCATGTGGGAATGTCCAGTGCCTTAACCACCACACCACTTGCTGGTCCCAGGTAGACACATTTTTAAAATGAGATTTGTTTTTAAAAAAGTTTGGTTCTCTTAACAGACAGAAACACAGTTGGTCCATCCTACCACTTTGTATTAGTAGTTTATGTAAGGTTAAACTTTTAAGAAAGAACTTTTGCATTTTTCAGTTGTCAGCATTTTTACTGACTTAGGTTGCTGGAATATTAACGTGGAAAATGAAAGCTGTTTTGTGTTTAAATGATAGTCATTTTGTAATTTCAATGCGCACTTGAAACCAGACCCTGTGTGTTCACAGATAGTGGTTTTTAGGCCATGGTTACATTTGCCACTAATTTGTACCTTACGACATACTTACTGCTTCCAGAATACTCCTTATGCTTAGGGTAACCTGGTGTCTTTCTGGAGTTCTTGGCTGTCCAACGCCCCAGTCAAGCACGCATGTAACATTTGTCCCTGAAATTCTTTCATAAATCAACAGGAGACCCTTTTTTCCCGTTTTTACTATAAAAGGAGAAATGATGGTAAAACTTAAGTACACACAGTTCTTTTAACCCTAGTCTTACATCTGTTGAGGAATTGTGTTTTTATTTAAAAATATTTTAGCCAAGCATCAAAACCAGAGAATGAAGCCTCTTCCCAACCTCTGTCCATAATGACTTTTCATTTTTAAAAAGCAAAACAAAACAGGAAACCCTAAAGGCCTCAGCACTTCAATTTCTTTTAAAAAACGATTCGATTAAGTTAGAAACCTGTGTCAAACTTTTCAGAAGTACTTCTCAACAGCTTGGCTTTGTAAGGAGCAACCGAATTAGACACACCATAAATTTACTCTCGATTTTCTTAATAAGCTTGAGCCTCCAGAAAGCTTCTTTTTTTACGTTACAGAAACCACAACACTGTTGCGGGTTGAAGAGACCCAGCCGTTATTATCCTAAGTGGTTTTCGAAGTGCAGGACTCAGGATTGGGGTAGAGGCTGATTTGGAGAACGTCGTCTGTCTTTCTCCTTCCTCCCCTGCGCTTATTTCATTTTGCAGCTAGCTGGGTGTTGTGGGGTTCTTTCATTTCCAGTTTCCATTTGGGTTCTCTCTTCTTTTGCTTAACAATTCTTACTAGAAGAAGATAGTGGGCATTGTATTTTATTTTTGTTCTTTTTTTCTCTTTTCTTTCCTTTTTTTTTTTTTTTTCCTTTGCATATTCTTCCTTTTCCACAGGGAATTGTTGCTAACCAAATTTAAAACACTGCAGTGTTTAGGATCCCTGCAGGGCCATTTTAAGTATTTGGACCCGTAAAGGGCCCCAAGCAATAACTACCTGAATTGCTTTTAATTACACAATATAGCTGCATCATTTTACTTCAGATTCTTTTTGATTGATGCTGCAAGGCAATTGTAACCGCGGATGATGGGATTAAGTGCCTCTTGAAGTGACTTTAGCTTCTTGTGGGAACAAAAGGAGAACACTTAGCCCCTTTTTGCCTGCCTGCCTTTTCCTTCCCTTGGTATAAAGAAATACAATTAACAAACATTATCCCCAGAGGTAAATTGAAATGTACATGCAGACAGGAACGGCTCTTGACTGCAATTAGACATATATGATCCAAGGTATTCTGGCCACTCATTAGTGCTAATTGTTTGAGAAACAAGCCCAGAACAAATGATTAAAATGTAGGCGCCATATCTGGGATTATTAGCACGTGTGACCAAACGCGCGCTCTGTGGCTGCCCGGGCTCGGAAAGGGCTCTGATTAGACCAAGCTTGGGTCGCTCAGTGGTTTGCTCTCCGTGTTTGCCTAAGACCTGGGGGTGTTTATAACAAACAGCTCATATCTTTCTTTCTTAATTAGTGGGAATTACTATGCAAATGTTGGCGTTTTGTAATTTAATATCCTATCCCCTTCCTGTGCCTTTGGGTTGTTACTGCAGTCTACCAGTCTCCCCCAGGAACCAGGATAAACTGAGTTCTCCCTGTTGCTCCATTTTCTTTAAAATGTTAATTAGATGCCAAGGAAAAGTACTTGAAAGTTTTCTCTTTTATTTGGTCATTGAATGACCATTGAACCTTTTTTCTTTATTTTAGAAGTATTTCATTTATTATCATTATTGTTATTTCAAAAAATTTGATCAGAGGGAGACACAGAGAAAAGACAGAAAGTGAGAAAGCAAGCCACCAGCTCTGGGACTTGAGCTGTGGTTGACCATGTGGAAGTCCAGCCCCAATAATCGCCATGCCTCTGCCAGCCCCAACTATGGAAACTTAAATTACACTTACAGCATACTTAGAGAAGAAAGTTCTCGCAGATACTCTGGCATTTGGAATTTGTACTCTGGTCACAGAGATCTGGTAAGAGTAAAGTAGTTAGCTGGGGCCAGCAGGTGGCATGGTGGGTAAGGTGCTGGACTCCCACATGGCTGACTCCCACATGTGGTTCAAGTCCCACCCTGGCGGGTTACGTGTGCGTGTGTGTCCAAACTCCCGACTGGATTGTGGAGGAGAAAGGATTGCAGTGTGGCCCTCCCCTCTGGGGAGGGGGTGTGCTTTCTCATTTTTCTCTCTCTGTCTCTTTACAGCGAGTGCACATGCCCTATAGCAAAAACCTAAAAAAAAAAAAAAAAAAAAAAAAGAGTGAAATATATAGTTAGATGTAAACTAACCAGGAGCTGGTTGGCCCATATGAATGATCAGCAGGATTCTTACGACTGAAGGGACCTGGTTTAGACTCTGTGGGCACCAAACCTTTCTCTAACCCCAGGTGGCCAGAGACAGATAGTAACTACATCCCCCTAGAAATGCAACTATGGCTTCGGGGTAGCAAGTCAGCAAGAGATATAGGAGCCAAAGGGAAAGGGAGAAACCACCAGGCAGAAGAGGGAGCAAGGATGCCAAAGAGGACTCTGGGAATTGCATCCCAGGTCGGCCACCCAGTGTGGCGGGCCACAGGCAGCTGCTCTTCACTTAATGACCTGCCTGTTTAACGACCGCGGTGACTGGAGACCAGTTCTCCAAGCAGGGACTCTCCTTGCCCAGTCTTTGTCCCCTTCCTGCAGTAGGCCAGTAATTGCAGTCACGCAAGACTATGTGGTTCGTTTATAAATTTGTGCTTCATTGTGCACTCACAATAATAATTGGAATAAATCAAAATGATTTCTCTGGATTTATATTACCGTGTTATGGGCTGTCTCGTTGCTCTCTGGTGCTTATCTAACATTTGCTTTTTGAACGGACACAGTTACATTCTTCTAGTGTGGGATTCGTGATACCAATTGAAAGATACATGCCCCATAGTGCCAGGGCACACCAGGGGACAGCCACCTTTAGCTTCCTGCTTATCAACCAATCCTCTTACGACCTAGTCCTGGGAACGTAGGAACAGAACTCAGCCGTGAAGTGAGGAGCCACTGGACCAGTGGCTGTTTCACATCCCCTCACTTGTAGCTCAGTGTCCTCTGTCCTCTGAGGACCATTTGGAGATTGTCCATTTGGTGCCGTGAAAATCTGCAACAACTCTTCAGTCTCAGACTGTCCTTGTCACCCAACCTACTTCTGAGCTGCCTGCTCCCTGGCATATCGTTAGCATGTTCCAAAGAAGACAAATATAGTGTTATTCTGACAGAATATAAGATTAAATCAGCTTTTAAAATGACTATGCACATTCCAAAGACAAAGATCTTCTGGTTATCTAGGTCTCTGGATGACCTATCCCGTCTTCCTTGCTGTTATCACAGAAAACCAAATCAAGTTACAAAGAAACCGTAACATGGATTATTAGAGACATACAGCTGGGAAAAGGACTCCCCTCTTCATTTTAATTTTATTCCCTTTGTATTTATTGTAAATAGATGTGTTACTTTAAAATTTGGCCAGTTCATTCTACTGAAAACTAAGTAACAATATATATTCAATAAAAGCAGGTTTTGGGGGGAGCTAAAAATAAAAGAGGGCCCACAGGTGGTGTGGTGGCTAAGGGCGCTGGACTCCCACATGGCCGACTGTGGTTTGAATCTCAGACCCGGCAGTTTGCTTTCTCACTTTCCCCCTCTCTCTCTCACTCTCTCGCTTTCTCACTCTCTGGTCAAATTTAAATAAATAAATAGAGAAATAAATAAAGTTAAATAAAATAAGTTAAAAGAATAAAAGCTAAAGGGAAAAGACTGTTTTTGTACTTTGAGCTGGTGCATGGCTAAGTGGCACTGAATTAAGAAAAAAATTGTAAGTGTCCCTCAAATTCGAGCAAGTTTTAGGAAGTCTTGCCTTACATAGATATTGAAATGAATTAGTGCTTGTAGCAAAGTAAACATTCTTTAAAAAAAAAAAAAAACTATGTTAGAAAAAACCTTCATGGTCACATCCATATGTTTAGTTTTAATTTTCATCACACTTAGCTCTGAATAATTAAGAAGGAAAAAACAATCTTAATCTTATTGTGGGTCCCACACAATCAAAGCCACACACACGTGATACGTGATCACAGCTTGTATTCACAGCTTTCGTGTGTGTGGTATGGGTCTGGCAATTAGACTCAGACTGTGTTTTTTCTAAAAATTATTCAGTGTGAGAGAGAGAAAGAGAGATCAATATTAAACTCTTCCCCCAAATCTACAAATCAAAATCATCAAGGGACGGCAGCTAACAAAATATCACAATTCTAAGCTATGCAACATTTTGGCCTCATTTCATTGAGATTGGCACTTGAAAGGAATTTTTGAGAGAATCTAGGAAGAAAACGGAGATTCCATTAACCCAGATCATTTTCATGACAGTTACCAAAAAAAAATTAATATGTGGAAAGAACTATTTTCTCAAAATTGCAGAGCCATTTTCTGGAGGAAGAAAAAAATTCTGCCATGATTACTTTCCTATCAAAGAACCCAGTCATGGGGGAGGTGCGCTAATTTGACACTCGGTAGCCTTTGAGCTTTGGAAAACCTCTGTAAGAGGATCCAGAGCTACATCTGTCAGGTTGACAGCCTTCTTTGGTGACCTTTAAAGAAAAAAGTTAAGGAGAAATTGATCTTTATACTCACATTTGCTCCGTTACTTCTAAAGCTCTGAACAAGCCAAGAAATTATCATCTCACCTTTAAATGTGTTAATTTTCGACAGAATCATCCAGCACTGAAGGAATTGCTAAACGGATTCTGATGGTCTTATGGTGATAATATTTCCTATATTTTCTACTGACTACTTTTTAAGAATTATTTATTTAATTTTATTTATTATTATTTCATTTTACTAGCAAGAGAGAGTGTGAGAAAGCCAGCCACCAGGTCCGGGACTAGAACCACGGTTATCCATGTGGGAGTCCAGCACCTTAACCATCGTGCCACCTGCCAGCCCCTCCATTGGCTGTTTCAATACATTAGCTACTAAATATTGTCTTTTTGGCAGCTGGTTTTAGAAGCAGATCTTAAGAATGCCAGCAACGAACAATCCAATATGCAATAGAAACCTCTGCTTTCAATGTCCACCTATAGTCCATAATGAAGTAAATTTCCCCTTCATTCCTTATGTACAGAGTGGCTGGATCGAAACTTACGAGCAGTCTCTACAGAGGCAAAAGGAAGTCTGGCTGGGATGTCCTTTAGGTTTGAATTACAGTGTCCCTGACACTGCTATGTCACACGCCTGACAGGTGCTCTACATCTTAGTTCCCTGCACGGGGTACACGCGGGACCCCATCTATGGAATATCTAGGAGGACAGTCCCGGAAGTCATTTCTGGACCACGTTCTCAGCAGCATCCACAGTTAACTGTTAATGATCAACATCCTTGGGCTCCCCTGTGTGCCCAGGAGCCCCAGCGCAGAAGAGATGCTAATCGCATTGTGTCCTTAGACGTGTTCAGTGAAGGAGTGCAGGTTTCCCTCTTGACCTCAGTGTCAAGCCAGGAAAGAAAAATCCCTCCAGTTTCCCGTCCACATAAAACCTCTGCTCCTCCTTCTCTCACCAAAAGTAGAGCAAGAAAGTGGGATTACTGCGAATACCCACCAACAGGCACATGCTCTATTGTCAGCCCCTCAGCCTCACAAAGCGAGGAGCTTCACAGAAAAACAAAAAGCTCCGCTGGCTCCCCTCCCCTCCACCCCCACTCTCCCCTCCTCCCCTCCTCCTGCCTTCCTCCCCACCCCAGGCTTTCTCACCCAGCCCAGCTCTTCCTCATCCTTCCCCTCCTCATCCTTTTTCTTTCTCTCCTCCTGTCCTACTCTCAGACAGCTGCCCTCGCCCTCCTCTTCCCTTCTGCAGTCTGACTTAGGCGTAGTGTTTCTGGAACTCCTTCTTCATCTTTCAGAAAACGTCAGTGCTAGCCTTTAGAGGTGCTGCCAGGTCCCCCAAGGGCCATGGGGGTAGAGCCACAGTGAGCGCTGCCTCCCCCCAGTCGTTAGGAAAGACTAGCCCACAAGGGATAGACTCATGGTCTTTGTTTTGGAAAACTCGCCGTCTTATTTGGGACCCTGGACAACTTGTGCTGCACAGCCCATCGGGCGACTGAGCAAGCGAGTGACAGTGAGGTGCTTCTGGAAGGTCATCTCCGCCTTACACTCACCGCCCTTGCTTGGCAAGGCCCAGCTCGTATTGAATGCGTGATCCATTCTGCATTGGATCAATACATTTTTTTAAAGGATTATTTTGTTGAACTTTATTTATTTTATTTATTTATTTTAATTTGACCAGACAGGGACAGAGTGAAAGAGAGAGAGGTGGGAAGTGAGAAAGGGACTTGAACCACATGGATGTGACAAAGCAAACAGATTTGGTAACTTTTTTAATTGTGGTGAAATATAGATAACAAAATGTACCGTTTTCGCCATTTTCAAGCATATAGTGTAGCAGCATTAAATACATTGTCTTTGTTGGACAGCCGGCACCAGCGTTCATCTCTAGAACTTTGTATTGTCCCGAACCGAAACTGTGTACCCGTTACACAGTAACTCCCCAGGACTGGCCGATGGCATAATGGTTATATCGCTAGGCTCCCATGTAGTGGACCATGGTTTGAGTCCCAGACCTGGTGATTTAAAACTCATGCCGGGCATGTGTGCGTGTATGCCCAAGATCCTTATAGGAGAATAGATCAGAAAGGATTGTGGCGTGGCCATCCTCCCTGGGGGAGGGGGGTAATTTCTCTCTTTCTCTCTCTCTGTCTCTGTCTTCCTGGTGAGTACACACGCCCTATAGCGAAAATATCTCTAAACACAACAAAAATAGTAACTCCCCCTTCCTCCTGCTCCTAGGCCCTGGCAACCACCATTCAGCTTTCTGGCTGTATGAATTTTTTTTGTCTTTTTTTGGAGAGGTTTTTGCTATAGGGTGCGTGCGCTTGCCAGACAGACAGAGACAGAGAGATAGAAAGCGAGAAATCACCCCCAGGGGGGATGGTCATGCCACAATTCCTTCTCCTCCATTCTCCTCTCGGGATCTTGGGCACGCACGCACACGCGCCCGGCGTGAGTTTAAGCCACCGGGTCCGAGACGCGAACCGCAGTCAACTACATGGGAGTCTAGCGACATAGCCATTACGCTAACTGCTGGTCCCGTGGCTGTATGAATTTGATGATTCTAGGCACCACCTCATTTAAGTAGGCAGCAGAAAAGATGTGTCTCCTTAAGTCAGCAGGTGGCATGGAGGTTAAGGTGGCATGGCGCTGGATCTCACATGGCCAACTGTGGCCAACTGTGTGGTTCGAGTCCCAGATCCAGCAGCTTAAGAATCACATGCTGGGTATGTGTGCATATGCACCCAGAATCGTAAGAGGAGACTGGAGGAGAGGGGATTGTGGCATGGCCGTCCTCCTGGGGGGTGATTCTCTTCTTTATTTTGAGAATTATTTACCTAATTTACTTATCATCATTATTATTTTTAAAACTTGCTACAGAGCACATACACTGAGCAGAGACAGAGAAAGAGGGAGGGAAAGTGAGAAAGCTAGGTTCCAGATTCAGGACTCAAACTGCAGTCAGCCATGTGTGAATCTAATGCCTTAACCACCATGCTACCTGCTGGCCCCTGATTTTTTGCATGCTCTCTCTCTCTCACTCCTGCACACATACCCTATAGCAAAAAAACAAAAACAAAAACAAAAAAACACAACTTGTCATCTTGTGCCTGACTTCTTTCGCTCAGTGTAACGGGTAACTTCGATTTCGATGTGGATGTTTGCTTTTTCATTCTGTCCGATCCCGGGGTCGCTTGCAGACACTTGCTTTGCACCTGTCATCTTGATGACCTGAGGAAGCGGCGCTCTGCCCTGGAACAGTGTGGTGCAAACTTGATCAGACTGGACAAGAACAAGGACTCTGTTCCTCTCCGCCACCCCGGTGCTTTATCTGGCGCCCACCCCTTTACCGGGGCTTCTCTGGCAGAGAGGGTGGTGAGCGTGGGCCAGGAGGAAAGGTCTCCCCGGCACCCCTGCTCTGCACACGGTGCCCGTGGCCCACGTGTTGTCCCCTCCTGTGCCCTAGGCCCTTCCCTAGCAGCAAACCCACAGCGGACCGAAACTGCACTCCTTGTGTCTGCCTTGGACACAAAAGACTATTTCTTCATTTCAGCACAAATGGAGCACTTGATTGAGGGGTGAGATAATTGCTTCATGAGAGTTTCCCCTGAACGCGTCTGCTCGGCTCTCCTGAAACCGGCTGCACGCTTGCTTCCTTGTATTTGCGCCACATGCTAATCTCACGAATGGCCCTGTTCTGCCAATGGGAGGACAAATAGCTGTTCTTTTCTCTCGTGTCCATGGAAAGCTCCCCTTCTTCCCGCTGTTGCCATAGTAACCGAAACATAGTTCTTCAACATAGGAAGGAATCTCTCAGGGCACTTGGGAACTTAGCAAAGTGAGAACATAAGTAGGCCTCAATTATTATAGATGCTGGTGTAAATACCTAGTTATTAATAGTCACAAGTGTGGTTGCAATTGGTAGGTGAATGTTGCTGCCACTTGGAGGCTAGGAAAGGACTGGCGAATGGGCTCTTATCTTCACTTGGCACCACAGATGCTTCTAGAACCATCTGGATTGCTAACTGACATCAGACTCATGGACCATACATCATGGAGCTCAGTATCTGCTGTGGAAGGCAGTATGGCAACTTGTCAAAAAATTAAACAGAGTGAATGTATCACCAGGCCACCCCACTTCGGAGACTTTTCCCAAAGAAATTAAATCAGAGTCTCAAACAGATGTTTGCACACACATGTTCACTGCAACATTAGGCACAATGGCCAAGAGGTGGGAGCGACCCGAGTGCACATCGACAGATGAACGAGTATATTCCTATAATGGAGTGCTACCCAGTCTTAAAAAGGAGAGGAATTCAAGTGGCATGGTGGTTAAGGCACTGGACTCTCACATGGCTCATCCTGGTTTGAGTCCCAGCCCCGGTGACTTGAAACTCTCATTTAGCATATAAGTGTGTGTGGCCAAAATCCCAAGAATGGAGGAGAAGGGATTGAAGTGGGGCCATACCCCCGGGCGTGATTTCTTACTTTCCCTCTCTGTGTCTCTTTCTGGTGAGTGCACGTGCCCTATGATAAAAACCTAAAAAAGGGCCCAGCAGGGGGCATGGTGGTTAAAGCAGTAGACTCCCATATGGCTGACTGCAGTTGAAGCCCCAGACCCGGCAGCTTGCTTTCTCACTTTCCTTCCCTCTCTATGTCTCACTCGGTAAGTGTACAAGCCCTATATCAAATTTCTTTTAAAAAATTATAATAATAATAAATAAAATTAATTATTATTATTTTTAAGTGGTTATTTTAAAGTTTATTTATTTATTCATTTATTTTAATTTGACCAGAGAGAGACAGAAAGAGAGAGAGAGAAAGTGAGAAAGCAAGCCTCCAGGTCTGGGACTTGAACCGTGGTCAACCATGTGGAAGTATCCAGTGCCTTAACCACCATGCCCCAAATTAATTATTTAAAAAAAAAAACCTAAATAAAAGGGGAAATTCTGACACACACGACACCAGCTCCCAGCCCTGGCTCTGCTCGTCCACCTGCCTATCTGACAGGGGTGCCTTCAAAACTGCCCGGTGACCCTCTTGCAGCCAAACTGCAAAAGCATCAGGAAGAAACTTCTGGGTCTTTGCAGACCTTGGGGAATTAGGAGCAGCTGCACTAGCTCGTGTTCTGCCTAACTATCTACATTGCCTCCCTCCTCCGCTGTCCTACATGGCTGCAGAGTTCTCACCAAGTATTCTTCCAGAGTTGTAGGTGGGGGTTGGCACAAGCTTTCAGCTTTGCCCCTCTACATAGCTTGGAAGTTGCTGTCACCCCTCTGCCCACCTTCACAGCCTTGCAGGCTCCTGGGATGGGGAAATACAGTAGGCAGAGTCTGGGCGCTTGCCCTGCCAGTGCCAAGGGCTTCCTTTACTTCAAATCCCCCTTCCTCTCTCAGTGTGCCTCCTGGGAACTGTATGTTCAGACCCTCAGGTGGCTGAAAATTAGAAGGCCTCCTTCTCAGTTAGCAAAGGCAAGGTCGTTATCTCACTACGGGCTTGGTGTGCGAATCTGGTTTGAAGCTCCTAGCTCAGCAAGGGCTTCTTGGTATTCCCTTCTCTCTGAAACCCCTGCAAGGAGGACCTCTGATTCAGTGGGTAGGAGCATGGAGAGCATGATTTCCAGGCTGGGAGAGCTTTCACTCAGCTCTAAAGTAGTATTCTCCCTTCACGGGACTAGCTCCCCTGCGTAAGTAAACCAGGGATAAATCCTAGTGCCTTAATGTCCAGTAACCCCAAGTTCTTCCTGGGATCAGTAAGACTCGTGGTTTGTACAAGCAGCCTCTGGTGCAGAGATTCTTATCTTCGGCTGCGCTTTGTAGTCTCCTGGGAAACTTTCAAGAAACATCAAGAAACTGTGGCTGGTGAGTGGCATGGTGGTTAAGGCGCTGGACTCCCATATGGCCAGTCGCATTTCGAATCCTGGACCGGGTGGCTTGCTTTCTCACTTTCCCTCTCTCTAGTCAAATTTTAAAAAATAACAATTATGAATAAAATTATTTTTTAAAATAATTAATTTTATTCAACCTCATTATTATTATTTTCCAGTTTGATCAGACAGAGAGAGAGGGAAAGTGAGAAAGCAAGCCACCAGGTCCATAACATCGCTAGACTCCCATGTATTCAACCACAGTTCAAGTCCCAGACCCGGTGGCTTAAACTCATTCTGGGTGCATGTGCATGTGTGCCCAAGATCCAGAGAGGAGAATGGAGGAGAAGGGATTGTGATATGGCTATCCCCCCTGCGGGTGGTGGTGGTGATTTCTCGCTTTCTGTCTCTCTCTGTCTTTCAGGTGAGTATACATGCCTTACTCTTAAAAAAAAAAAAAAAAAGGTCAGGAGCCTGGATCTTACCCCAACCAGTTATAACAAGCTTTCTGCAGCTGAGGCTCTAAGAACAGCAGAGCTGAACACTCCCCAGGTGCTTCCAGTACACCAGCATGTCTGAGACAGTATACCCTTTCTTAGTGCTCTGACATTCATGTGATTCGCATGGCCGGGGGTGTTGCCAAGCTGCAGATGCTCTGATTGGGAAAGACTGAGATGGGGAAGGGGCCCCAGATTCAGTATTTCTGAAAGGCTTCCCCACAGTGAAAGAACCTCCCATGGAAAATTCTCACAAGAGAATAGACGAGAAACCAATTGGGCTGGTCAGTGGCAACACCTCACTCAAGTGGCAAAGTCAGAGAGAGCCGAACAAAAAGGGCCAGCCAATGGCCTGGTGGCAATGTGACACCCTGGGACACTGGACCCACAGGGAAGGTCTCTGGCCCTGCTTCCAAGGCGTCTGTACACTTCAGGTCCACGCCTGTGTGCCTGATTCTGGAGGGTGGAGGCCGGGGCTGGATTGCAGTGTGAAGATGCTATTGGGCAGGGACCAGCAGTTAGCGTAATGGCTATGTCGCTGGACTCCCACGTAGTCAACCGTGGTTCACGTCCCGGACCCGGTAGCTTAAAACTCACGCCAGGCGCGTGTGCGTGCATGCCCAAAATCCCGAGAGGAAAACAGAGGAGAAGGGATTGCGGCGTGGCCATCCCCCCGGGGGGTGATTTCTCACTTTCTGTCTCTCTGTCTCTCTCTGTCTGGCGAGTGCACGTGCCCTATAGCAAAAAATAAAATAAAATAAAAACCTCTCAAAAAAAAAAAAAAAAGATGCTATTGGGCATACCTGTCTCTGGCTCACTCATGTGGAGAAATAAATTAACTTTAAGCAGGCACTGCTACCAGCGGATTTAATTTAGTTGTACTGGGTGGGGTCCAGAACTGGACAAATTGTTTAGTTTTTTGCCATAGGGCACATGCGCTCACTACAGAGACAGAAAGAGAGGGAAGATGAGAGATTACCCCCAAGGGAGGATGGCCACACTGCAATCCCTTCTCCTCCAGTCTCCTCTTGAGATTTTGGGTATGTACACACATGTGCCCAGAGTGCTTTTCAAGCCGGTGGGTCTAGGACTCAAATTGCACAGCCAACTATGTGAAATCTAGCACCTTAACTACCCTGCCACCTGCTAGCCCAGAATCGGACAACTCTTCAGTGCTTGTTACCTTGAATTCCAGACTGAGAACCCCTGTTGTGCTAGGGTCCCGTCTGCCACTGGTGATGTAAGTGGTTAATGAATGGCATCAGGTGAAGGAGGAAAGGCAGAAGACAGAACAAGGCCAGGAGAGGCCCCCCGAGGGACGTTGTATCTATAAAAGATCCCTCGGAAGAGACAACTCACCATAAGGCTACCAGATTTTGTAGCACTTGTCTTAAGCCCCTGCTTTGCATATTGTTTGAATATATTTACATGTTGACTATCAAGAGGCCGTAACTCCAAGTATGTAGATAAAATAAGTTTGATCTTGTCACCTACTGCAATTGTATTCATACCCAGCAGTCAGTCCTGAGCACAACTCCAGTACAGAACAGATTTCGCACAGCCGGGGATGGGGAAGGAGAGGACTCACCAGCAGGCGGGCAGGAGGGAGGTTTTGGGAACCCCTCCGTCTCCTTGGGAACCGTGACTACCAGGATTGGGCACCTGCCGCCCTCCCAATGACAGCCACTCCAGACATCAGAGTCTGCTGCAGAACCTGAAGCCCGAATCCGCCCTACACCTTTCTGCTTTTCATTATTCCAAAGTTTTTGTTGCTTTTGATCCTCCTTCTCTCTCAAGCTTTGCTAGGCACCTGCCATAGGCCTTGCTGACTCAGTTTACAAGCCATCCTTCCAGGTGTGCCTCCCCGGACCTCCTGGGCACTCCCTGTTTCTTTTGGGCTGCCTCCCCACCTGCTTAGCACAGAGCAGCTCAAGGCCAGGGCACAGGGCCGCACAGGGTGTGCCCCGACAGGGTTTCCCTGGAGGGCAGAGAGGGGCTGGGCTGCAGCTTGTCCTCATGCCCCAGGCCATGCTGCATCGGGAGCAGGAGTCACCCGTTTGCTCTTCCATCCGCAGGAGGGTATGAGGGGCGCCATTATTTCTCATTTGTACTTAGATGCTGTCATGTGCCAGTGCAGGCCTGGTGCAGGCTACCTTTTGGGTACTTGCCGAGTGCTCCCAGAATGAATGAGCAAGAGAACAAAGTGGAGGGGCTGGCAGGTGGCGCAGCGGTTAAAGACGCTGGAGTCCACATGACCAACCGTGGTTCGAGTCCTGGACCTGGCAGCTTGCTTTCTCACTTTCCCTCTCTCTCTCGCTCTGTCCCTTTCTGTTCAAATTAAAAATAAATAATAAATAAAGTTAAATAAAAATGATTCTTAAACAAAAGAAAAGAGAACAGAATGAGGCTATTGTAGTCATCTAGGCAATGGTTAATGAGTCTCTACACTAGGATGCAACATAGGAGGAAAGGCAGAGGGAAAGAAGAGACAGGCCCTGGATTTTTTCTTTTTTTCTTTTTTTTTTTTTTTTTTAAGAATTATTTATTTAAGGCCAGCAGGTGGTGTGGTGGTTAAAGGCACTGGACTCCCACATATCCAACCGCAGTTGGAGTTCTGGTCCTGGCAGCTCGCTTTCTCTCACTTTTTCTCTCTCTCTCTCTCTCTCTCGGATTAAATTTAAAAATAATAACAATAACAACGTTTTTTTTTTTTTTAAAGAATGATTTATTTATTTTGATTTGCTATAGGGCATGTACACTTGCCACAGAGGGACAGAAAGAAATGAGAAAGCAGCTGCTAGGTCTGGAACTCGAAACATAGTCATACGGGAGTCCAGCACCTTAACCACCATGCCACCTGCTGGCCCACCTGCATTGGATTTAAGGCTCAAGGAGGACAGAAGAGGAAAGGCATAACAACGATCTGTCCCTATAATCACTAACACTTGATTCTTCACAAAAGGAATCAAGTGTGGTTGCAGGTGATGTCTACACAGTCAGTTCCGGAGAGCGGGCTTTGGTTAGACAGGTGAACGTGAGTTCTGTACCTCTCTGTTCAGGCCTTGCACTGAGCGATATGGGGAGATTGAGAACACCCTGCAGAGGGTTTGTAAGCTAGCTTTCCTGGTGCTGAGCTCTGTTGGCCAGCAACACACATGGGTGCTGAGTGCCAAATAATACTCATAGCCATGGGGCTGCAGGTAGCATGCTGGTTAAGGCGCTAGACTTCCACATGGCTGACCATGGTTCAAGTCTCAGACCTGGCAGCTTACTTTCTCTCTCTCTCTCTCTCTGAATAATAATAAATACATAAAATTAAATAATTCTTAAATATTCATAGCCACATCTCCACACTACCTTGTTTTTAGTGTGGTAAGCTTTGTCCTGTACGGGCAGCTGAGGTCGTTACTATGTGCTTCTCACTGAAGAAGACACCGACATTGCGTTCATCCCATCTGCTGACAGCCAGTCAAAATATTGGTCAAACCATATGCAATTACTATGTTAGAGGTAAAAAAGGGTCAAATATCAGCCATTTCATATAGCTGATTCTAACACTTTCCACTATATTATGCTGCCATTTGAGACTTCTTCAATGCTTTTATTGGTTTGTTCTCAGCCCTTATAAAAGGGATAAACAAGAAGTGATGTGGAGCCAGCAGCTGACATGATGTTTAGGGCTGGACTCTCACATGGAGGACATGGAGAATGGAGGAGAAGGGATTAGGGCTGGACTCTCACATGGAAGACATGGAGGATGGAGGAGAAGGGGTTGCGGCGTGGCCATCCCCCCTGGGGGGTGACTTCTCGCTTTCTGTCTCTCTGTCTTTCTCTGTCTTTCTGGTGAGCTCATGTGCCCTATAGCAAAAACCTCTCAAAAAAAAAAAAATTAGTGACTTGGGTATCTTTTTATATACTTATTGACCATTCATGTATCTTCTTGGAGAAATGTCTAAGTTCTCTGTACGTTTTTAAATCAGGTCACTTGTTATTCTTGTTGAATTTCAGTAGCTCTATATTTTAGTTGGTTATTCCTTGTGTGATTCGTATTTTCTCCTGTTCTGTGGGTTACTTTTTTACTCTGTTGATGGTATCTTTAGATGAACAAATTTTTTAAATTTTCATGAAGTCTTATTTTGTCTATGTTTTTTGTCACCTGTATCTTTGGTATCATATTCAAGAAACCACTGCCAAATGATTCTAGCGTCATAAAGTGTTTGCCCATTTTCTTTCTTCTAAGAGTTTATAGTTTTTGCATTTAGGTCTTTGACCATTTTTGAATAATTTTTGTATGTGGTATTAGGTAAGAGTCCTAACCTCCACTCCCTCCTTTTTTTCTTTTGCACTGGAAATCCAGTTTTCCCAGTAGCATTTGTTGAAAAGATGATCCCTTTACCACTGAATGGTCTTGACACTCTGTCAAAAATTTAACAAGGGGCCAGCTGGTGGCATGGTGGCTAAGGGTGCTGGCCTCCCATGGCCCACTGAGGTTTGGATCCCAGACCTGGCAACTTGCTTTCTTAGTTTCTCTCTCTCTCTTTCTTTCTCTCTCTCTCTTACACACACACACTCTCTCTCTCTGTGTCTCTCTCTGTCCCTCTCTGGTCAAATTAAAATAAATAAATAAATGGATAAAGTTAAATAAAATATAAAAAATTATTTAAACAAATATGTAGGGACCAGCAGTTAGCGTAATGGCTATGTCACTGGACTCGCATGTAGTCAATCATGGCTCGAGTCCCAGACCCAGTGGCTTAAAACTCACGCCAGGCGCATGTGCGTGCGTGCCCAAGATCTTGAGAGGAGAATGGAGGAGAAGGGATTGTAGTGTGGCCATCCCCCCTAGGGGGTGACTTCTCGCTTTCTGTCTCTGTCTCTCTCTGTCTTTCTGGCGAGCACATGTGCCTTATAGCAAAAACCTCTCAAAACAGAAACAAAAACTAAAAAAAACCCCAATATGTAAAGGTTTCTAAGCTCTGTAATTCTTTTGGTCTCTTTGTCTGTCTGTATACCAGTAGCACACTTAATTTGGTTACTGAAGATTTATAGTCAGTTTTGAAATTAGGAAGTATGAGTCCTCCAAGTTTTTTTTTTTTTTTTTTTTCTCAAGATTATTTTGGCAATCAACTTCTGTTTGAGTTTTGGATAGATTTTTTTTTTTCTGTTTTTGCAAAAACATCATTGTGATTTTAATAGAGATTCTGCAAATCACTTTGGGTAGTATTGACATCTCAACAATATGAAGTCTTCCAATTTGTGAACGTGTGTCTATTATTTATGTCTTCTTTCATTTCTTTCAAGAATGTTTTATAGTTTTCATTGTGCAAGTCTTTCTCCTCTTTGGTTAAGTTAATTCCTAACTATTTTATTATTTTAATGCTTTAAATGGAATTACCTTTTCAGATTGTTTATTGTTAGTATATAGAGATATAAATGGGGCCAGCCTATGGCATGGTAGATAAGTTGGCTGAATCCCACATGGCTGACCATACAGTTCAAGTCCCAGACCCGGGGCTTGAGAAACACTCCAGGTACATGTACATGAATGCCGCAGATCCCAAAAGGATGGAGAGATAGAGAAGGGACTGTGGCATGACCATGTCTCATGGTGGGTGCTTTCTCATTTTCTCTCTTTCTCTCTCTTTCTGTGTGAGTACAAATGCCTTCTGGAAAAATAAATAAATAAATAAAGTGATTTTTGTGTGTTATGTTGTATTCCGCTACTCCGTTGAATTTGCTAAATCTAATGATTTTTGGAGACTTTTTTTGTAGTACCTTTAGGGTATTGTACACATAGGATCATATCATTTATTGGGACCAGCAGTTAGCATAATGGCTATGTCGCTGGACTCCCATGTAGTCGACTGCGGTTTGTGTCCTGGATCCAGTGGCTTAAAACTCACGCCGGGCGCGTGTGCGTACGTGCCCAAGATCCCGAGAGGAGAATGGAGGAGAAGGGATTGCAGCGTGGCCATCCCCCCTAGGGGGTGATTTCTCGTTTTCTGTCTGGCAAGCGCACACACCCTATAGCAAAAACCTCTCCAAAAAAAAAAAAAAAAAAAGAAAGAAAAAGATCATACCATTTATTAACAGAGATAAGTTTACTTCTTATTTTTTAGTTTTGGTATTCTCTATTTCTTTTTCTTTTCCAATTGGTCTAGCTAGAATTTCTGGTACTGTGTTAAATAGAAATGGCAAATGTTGGTATTCTTCTCTTTTTTATTATTGATCTTAGGGGAAAAGCTTTTAGTGTTCCACAATTAAATACAATGTTTACGGTGGGCTTTTTGTCAATAGTATTTATTATGTTGAGGTCGTTTTCTTCTATTCCTAGTTTGTGGAGTGTTTTTATGATGAAAAGATGCTGAATTTTGTCAAATTCTTTTTTTGCGTTAGCTGGATGCAATTTTTAAAAAATCAGGTGCTTTCCTTCCATTCTGTTGATGGAGTGTACTACATCGATTGATTTTCAATGGAGAATCATCCTTGTATTTGAGAAATATGTCTGACTTGGTTATAGTGTATAATCCTTTTAATACACTGTTTAATTCAGTTTGTAAGTATTTTGTTGATAAATTTTGCATTCATGTTCATGAAGGATATTAGTCTATAGTTTCCATTTTTAATAGTGTTTTTGTTTGTCTTTAGTGTCTGGGCAACGCTGGCCTCATGGGATCAGTTTAGGAAGTGTTCCTTCCTCTTTAGTTTGTTTAGATAAGTTTGAGAAAAATCGGTATTAGTTCCTGAAAGATTTGATAAGTTTGCTCATGAAGCCATCAGGTTCAGAACTTTTGTCAAGAGACTTGGTTACAATTCAGTCTCCTTTCTAGTTAGACTCAGATTTTTCTATTTTGGCCCAAACTCCTCTGTTTATGTGTCAGACTGCATACGTCTTCACTTTTATGAACTTAGAGTCCACATTCTGCTGCTTAGGTAACTTCTTCGGGCTCCTCCTCCTTATCTTCCTTTTTCTGCTTCTCTGCTTTCTGTTCTTTTGCCTCAAGTTGATAATTCATGCCCAAATCAGTGAAGCAATAGATACCTGCGATAATTAGGATTATACTGCACACCCAGTGTGTGTATTTGTAGACTGGGCATATGTCCTTGGGATGACCTAAAAGTGTGGCCCCAAGAGGACAAAACAGCATTCCACAATGTTCACCCATCCCGCAAGGCTAGCGAACCTTTCAAACAATATGGAGCTGTGCAAAATGCAGTCCAGATCCAAATATTGTATGTGCAGGGGTGAGAGTGTGCGTGACATGGTGGGGCGGGGCAAGGCCGAACGCTTGACCCCACGCTGTAGAGCTCACCAGACTTAATCTCTCCCTTATTTATGAAGGACCTTTTGCGTCCTATAGGATTCTTAACAGACAGTTTTATTTATTATTTTTTTTTCTTTTAGCACCTTGAATATATCAGTCCATTGTCTTTTAGCCTCCAGAGTTTTAGATGGAAAATCTTATCAAAGATACCTCATATGTGGTGATAACGTTTCTCTCTTGCTATTTTGAAGATTCTGTCTTTTGAAAGTTTGATTTTAATGTCTTTTTCTGTGGTTTTCTTTAAGGAGTTTATTGAACTTCTTGGATGACTATATTCATTTTTTTTTCATCATATTTGTAGAGTTTTCAACCATTATTTTTCAGATATTCTCTCTGCTCTTTTCTCCTTCATTTACCCCTCTGGAATTCCTACAATGTGTATGCCCAATGGTGTTTTACATGTCCCTTAGGCTGTGTTCACTTTTCTCCAAACATTTTTCTGTTCCTTACACTTGATAATTTCCATTTTCCTATCTATAAGTTTGTTAATTCTTTCTTCTGACTGCTCAGATATGCATTTGAATTTGACTAGTGAATTTTTTATTTCAATTATTGTACTTTTTAATCTCAAGAACTTATTTTTCATTTCCTTTTAGGCTTTCTCTCTCTTTATTGATATTTCCATTTTGTTTATCCATTATTTTCTTTTATTTTCACCATTTCTTCCTTTAGTTCCTTGAGCAACTCTAAGACAATTGTTTTAAAGTCTTTGTTTAGTATATCTACTGTCAGGTCTTTTCCAGGGACAATTCCTGTTTACTGTTTTCCCCTGACTGGGCCATATTTTCCGTTTCTTTGTATGCCTTGTAATTTTGTTGTTGTTGTTTTTAAAATGGACATTTGAATCTAAAAGTGTGGTAACTCTAGAAATCAGATTCTTCCTTTTCTCCAGAATTTGTTGTTTCTGTTATTATTTGTATTTTGTTTGTTTGTTTGTTTGTTTTTTAGTGGTTGTAGATTACTTCTGTGCAGAAGATCAGCCAAGTCTTTCCTGAGCCTTTTCCTGGATGTGCATGATAATTTTCTAATTTTTCCCAGTTTTTTGTTTTAATGGCCTAGTCTTTATTATTTATTTATTTATTTATGCTATGGAGCACATGCGCTCACCAAAGAGAGACAGAGGAAGAAACAGAGAAAGAAAGTGAGAAGTTACCCTCCTGGGGAATTGGCCATGTTGCACTCCCTTGTCCTCCACTCTCCTCCTGGGATTTTGGGCACACACACACCCGTCTTGTGTGATTTTCAAACCGCTAGGTTTGGGAATTGAACTGCCGTTGGCCATGTGGGAATCCAGCGCCTTAACCACCATACCACCTGCTGGCCCCAAGACAGTAATACTTTTAAAATCCATCTATATTTCACCATACTTTATAGGCAGTAGACTGCATATGTTGTAGAAAAAGAAGAGACTCGAATTTCAGAGTTTATGAAAGTTGGCTACAAGAAGGAATGAGGGGGCTCATATAAGTCTGGTAGGCCTCCAAGTGACGGTGATTTTTCTTGAGATACATAATGTCACAGGCACACTTGTGATGAAATGTTGCAATGGCCAAGTGTTACAGCTATGCAAAATATTCGTTGGCATTAATTTAGGATAGCTGCTGATTTCAGGAACTTTCACGAAGAATTCAGCTGATTTTTTTAATGAAGTATTGATTTAATTAATTTATTTTTATTATCATTATTATCCTTTAATTTGACCAGAGAGAAACAGAAGAGAGGGAAAGTGAGAAAACAAGGCACCAGGCTCGGGACTCTAACCCTGGTCAGCCATGTGGTAGTTCAGCACCTTAACCACCACACCGCCTACCAGCCCCAGCTGACATATTTTTTTAAAAGGATCATACTATTTATTTAGGGTGAATAAAGCATGAGGCTGTTTTTAGTCTGCTGGGGCTTTAAACTTTCCGCATTGCTAGTCTACATCTCTTATGAACAGGGATGCCCTCATGGATATGCAACTTGCACCTTTTTTTTCCCCTTTTTTAAAGTTTTTATTGTAGGGCATGTGTGCTCACCAGAGAGAGAGAGAAAGTGAGAAATCACTCTCCCCGCCCAGTGGGCATGGCTATGCTGCAATCCCTTCTCCAGTCTCCTATAGAGAGTTTGGGCACACACACACACATGCTTGGTGTGATTTTCAAGCCACTGGGTCTGGGGCTCCATCTGTGTAGCCAGACATGGGATCTAGTGTCTTAACCTCCACATCACCTGCTGGCCCACACCTTGTGCTCGTAGAAGAGCCTGGCCCTTTGTTTGATGTTCTTCTGTTGTCATCTTGAAATTCCTAGTACATTTTCAACAAGTGTCTGTGCACTTTGATTTTTGCACCGGGCCCCCAAAGTACGTAGCTGGTCCTGATGACGAGCTGACTTGGTCTTCCCTTACCGTATTTTATGGCTGAAGCATCATTTCCACAAGATGAACTATGGACCAGGTTAGGCGCAAGGACTGCAGGGAGCTGAAGCTGCTTCTGGCCAGTTCCTCTTTATTTCCACACGCGGCTAAACTTAGTATGATAGGAAAGGAAAGCAAGGGCATAGATTAGAAGCAGGCAGGGGCTACTAACAGCCAGAGTTTGTCCATTAATAACAACAGCAGCTGCTGCTACTCCTACTCCTGCTACGCCCACCACTGTGTCAGGCAGCCGATGTCTGCCAGGCTCTCGCTAAGTGCTTCACGCTCATTGTTCCCCTTAACTGAATCTTGCAACAACATGCAAAATGAGTATTATTTTTATAGAGGAGGCTTCTGAAGTTTCCAGTAATTAAATTGCCTTTCGTTACAGACGTAGAAATGGTCTTTTCCCACTCTCTGTCTTTACGAAGTTGCCAACCTATCTTGTCTGTTGGTAAAAGTGAACTGGAATCACTAATTTACGTACTTAAAAAAGATGCTTTGGCAAGAAGAGGGCTACCAACTGATGCTTGCATCCTTTATTTCCTACCTTTTATTAACATACAATTGTAGATAGGTGGTAGTGTGTAATACCTTTCGGATATACATTTCTTGCATTTTTCCCCATGGATACTATCTGTATTGTATACCAATACTGGGAGGGATTTCCCATGAAGAAATAGGTAGAACCTCCTCCTTCTCTCAGGAAATTATATCAATAAACACAGTTATCTCTTCTGTAAACCTCAGCCAAAATGACGTTCTGTTTATCGGCTATTTCTGTGTTTATTGTTTTCCTAGTTTTTCTGTGTGATTCTATTCTGCTGTAATTAAAAAATATTACACATGTGTTCTGGGTTTTTTTTAGATTTTTTCGAGAGAGATTTTTGCTATAGGATGCATGCATTCACTGGCGAGACAGAGAGGCAGAAAGCAAGAAGTCACTCCCCAGGGGGTGGTCACACCACAATCCCTTCTCCTCCATTCTCTCAGGACTTTGCGCATAGTGGCACACACACCTGGTGTGAGTTTTAAGTCACCAGGTCCAGGACTTGAACTGTGGTCACTATGTGGGAGTCCAGCAATAAAACCCTTATACCATCTGCTGGTCCCACACATGTCCTTTTAAATATATATATATATTTAATTGCAGAGGGTGCATGTGCTTGTCAGAGAGATAGGAAAGACAGAGAGAGGGAGAAGGAGAGAGGGAGAAAGCACCCTGCAATGGAGCGAGGTCATGCCACAATCCCATCTCCTCGATTTCTCCGTCTTTAGCTAGAGTTCGGGCATGCCCACACGATTGGTGAGTTTTCCAAGTCACGGGGACTGGGATTTGACTCATCATCAGCCATGTAAGGTCCAGCTCCATCAGCCACTGGGTCACAGGACCAGTCCTATGTGTTCTATTTTAATTTTGCATTAAAATAAAGTTGTCCACAATTTTTTAAACACAGAAATTCTGTCCTGGACTAACCCCAGTGATGTCTCCGACAGGAGAGTCTGTCTTGCAGCTGATGCCTCCAGGCTTGCCTCCAGTTCCGCATCCAGTCACAAGTACACTCCCCGGAGGGCGGTGCTCTACGTGCCTGGAAACGATGAAAAGAAAATTAGGAAGATTCCATCCTTGAATGTGGATTGTGCCGTGCTCGACTGTGAGGATGGCGTGGCTGCCAACAGAAAGGTAAAGTCGTGGTCTTAGGATGGGAAGAGAGCCAGGCTGGATTGAAATTTGATTCTCTTGGCATGGTACTACTTACCATTTGGAAAGAGTCTACTATACCTATCTTTTGCTATTTTATATACACACACAGATGCAGATATATATGTATGATTTTTTAAAAAATGTAGTCCTTATATGGATTCTGAATGTGTATTTCTTTCCTCTGAGAGAAAGGAAGAATTCAGCCAAAATGTATTCAAAATCATGACCTTTGGTGGCAGCAGGTGGCATGTAGGCAGTTGGAATCCCAGATGTGGTGGCTTGCTTTCTTATTTTCCCTCTCTCCCTCTCTCTCTCTGTGTGTGTCACTTTCCAGTCAAATTAAAACAAATAAATTTAAATAAAATAATTCTTAAAAACATCATGACCTTCAATAGCTATGACTGTGTGTATATAAGTAGACACTCCATTTAGGTCATGGTTTTGCTGGTTTAGGTAAATAAATGACCTAATTCTAAAATTGTGATATAAAATGTTCAGGCCAATAAGTACAGTTAGGGGTTTGTTTCTCCTTCTTGCCACAGGTATATTGAGTAGTGGTGTTATCTCTTCTGGGACAAGTGCCATAAAATAAAATGATTCCATGGGTAATCGCCACTTCCCCACTTAATTAAAGGGAAACTATATACAGAACTGTAAGGTTGGTTGTAGTTTCTGGCTGATTTCCTCTAACCACACCAGAGAAATGAGCTTATGAAGTATCCAATTTGCAACAGGTACAAATGGTTCTTTTATTTATTTTTATTTATTTTGTTTTTGCCGTAGGGAGCGTGTGCTCTCTAGAGAGAGAGAGATGGAGAGAGTAACAGAGACAGGGAAAGTAAGAAATCACCCCCTAGGGGGGATGGCCACACCATAACCCCTTCTCCTCCATCTTCCTCCTGGGATTTTTGGGCACTCATGCATACGTGCCCAGCATGATTTTCAAGCCACCAGGTCCAGGACTCAAACCACAGCCAGCCATGTGGGAGTCCAGCACCTTAACTACCACACCACCTGCTGGCCTGGAACAGATCGTACTTACCTGCACGGTGGGTGCTTTTGTTTCATTTTCTTTTGCTGTACTTTATTTTCGCAGTTTTTATAATAAACACGGATTCGTTCAATAGTTAGGTGAAATATGTAAATCATTTTAACAGTAACTCATACTTGCATGGGACCTTTTTAGTTTAAAGCATGATTCTGCTTGACCCTTATCTATACGGCTCCTAGCCAGAGAGGTGGGACTGGGCGTGGAGTGTTAGGCTAGAGACAGAAAGCATTTGGATTTTTGCCTATTTGAATAGTTTCTTGCCCCAGGTGATCTGAAATAATGTGGCTGTACTATATAACTTTTTGGATTAATTGCTTTCTTTGGTGATTCTGGCAAATAAATATTTGCCTTAATTTTTTTTTAAAAAGTTTATTTCCAACATCTTTGTAATGGTTAAACTAAGGCTTTCCAAGTATGTGGAAAAAGATTAGAGTAAGTATGTGGACTCTAACGTGTCTACTCAACATCTTTGGCATGTACCAGGGGAAATACAATTAATCTTCTTTCTCCCAGAGGTTGATGTAAATAGGCCTCATTTTGAAGGACGTGATGTGGTTCTAGCATGCTCCCTCCCAGAACTCATGTCGTGTACACTCTAAGATTAGATACTAAAATGTAATTCCCACTCTCTGTGACCCAGGGCAATTCACTTTACTTCTTTGCCTCAATTTCTTATCTGTTCTGTGGGGATGACAATATCTTCTTTTGTCAGGGACAGGAATTATTATGAGAAAAGAGTTGATAAAGTGCCTGAGGGTAGCTCGGTATCGTATAGGAAATAGATTAGATAAATCCTGTAGTAACAGCGATTAGAGAGAAATTTATTTTAGCATTGAGCACAGTGAGCCATTAGGTACCCTGATGAATTTCTACCTAAATTTCTTCAAAATCTTGAGGCTGTTCTTCCATACCCAACTGAAGATGCCTCCTGCCAGCCAGACAAACTGGAAAGAGGGTCTTTCCTGTCTTACATTTCCTTCTGTGCTCTAAAGCCATCCTCATAACCAGAGTAGTAACAGCTGAGCTTCTACTTAAGAGAAACCTAAAGAGGTGAAGGGGAGAGAAGAGTTGGTGATGGGCAAGCTGTGTCCACCATCTTGGCCACACAGTGTCCTTTATCAGGACACTTCAATTCTCTCGATGGAGCCCAGTTTGCATTAATTGCTAGGTACACTCTATTATGCATGCTGAGCTTAGAGTCTGCCCAAATTCCCTTTCCTAGCCAGCCAGTGGCATGGTAGTGAAGGCGGCTGGATCCCATGTGGCTGACTACATAGTTCAAGTCCCAGATCTAGTGGCTTGGGAAACATGCTAGATGTATGTGTAAGCATGTCCAAAATCCTGAAAGGAGAATGGAGGAGAAGGGAATGGTGGTGTGGTCATCCCCACTGGAGAGTGCTTTCTCACTTTCCCTCTCTTTCTCTGGTGAGCACACATGCCCTAAAGCAAAACTTAAAAAAAAATAGTAATAATAAAATAAAATTCTCTTTCTTAGCCATGGAAAATTCTGGCAAACCAGGCTAGTACTTATTTTATTTTATTGTTTGGGTTGGTACTTATTTTTTTTTTAAAAAGTCGTTTTCCTTAAAGTTTTTATCCAGGACTTAATTTTGTCTAATATATTTCACTTCATAGCCTTAGCCTATCAGAGTCTTTTTAGACTTAGATTTCATCATCCAACATTTATATCATCTGAGAATCTGATACTCACACCATGTGAAAATGTAACATGTTTTTGATGGAAATGTTGAAAAGGTTAGTGCCAAGTGCTGCACAAGCATGCCACCAAAAACTTCTGTCCAAGCTTATTTGACAAACATGTGTATAATGCTGACTAAACGCCAGGGGTTGTACTTTGCGCAACAACCCAGTGAGGTACTATTATTTCAGTTCTTTTTACATCTAGGGAAACTGAGGCACAGATAAGTCAAGTTTATGTGCAATATTGTGAATATGGTTATTCACCTAATTCTCCTAAAATCCAATCTTTCAGGACTAGCAGATGACACAATGGTTATGTCGCTGGACTCCCATGTAGTGTCTGCAGTTCAAGTCCCGGACCAGGCAACTTAAACTCACACCAGGCACGTGTGCATGCATGCCCAAAATCCTGAGAGGAAAATGGAGGAGAAGGGATTACGGCATGACCATCCTTCCTGGGGGGTGATTTCTCGCTTCCTGTCTTATCTGTCTCACTCTGTCTTTCTGACAAGTTCACATGCCCTATTGAAAAAAAATCCAATCTTTTCGTGAGGATATTATGACATTTTTGTCAAATACCTTTCAAAATGAAGATAGGTTCCTAAGCTACCTGTCTAGAAATATCTTCTCTTATACCTCCACCTCCCAAGGAAAATGAGGGCAGGTGGATGAGACTTGTTTTTTTGTTTTTGTTTTTTTTAAATTTGGCTGGAGGGTGCGTGCACTTGCTAGAGGGAGGCAGAGGATGACAGTAAGAGAAGGAAAGCGAGAAAGCACCCACTATGGGGAACAGTCATGCCACAATCTCTCCTCTTTATTTCTCCCTCCTTTTTAGGATTTTGGGCACATGTGTGCATCCCCAACTTGAGCCACTTGGTCGGGCATGTGGGGTCCAATGCCCTGAACTACAAGCTGGCCTGAGACTTGTTGAATGCATGTCAGTGCTTCTTTTGACGTGCTGGAAATAGAGAAATGATTTACTAATAGAGGCTGGAAAAAAAACAGTTTATGAAAATTTTCTATGTGAGAGGTGCTATATTTTATATACAGTATTATTTGTATGTATTATCTCATTTAATCCTTACCGAAAAATTTTAAAATATGCTCACCATACTGCCATTAAATGGCAGAACCAAGATTCGAATCTCCTACAGTTTTTGCTGGGAATCAGCCTCAGTATATACCATAATTCACCTTTCACCCTTTTGGGAAGCTAGTGTCTTGGCTTCGTACCTTTGTCAACTTTGTTTTTTCCATGATTTCTCAAAATATACTGGCAGTTTACATATGCACATTTTTTTAGTGTCCTGGAATTATAATTCATTTAGACCCTCAGGACTTGAATTCATTTGAAATGTCCAAACAAGTCTGCAACTTTCCCATTTTCTTTTCTAGTTTTTGAAGTCACCTATTAATCATATTTCTGATTTGAATATTATTTTTCTTGATGGAAGAGATTGAATAGAGATCATTTTTAGTGACTTTATTTCCTTACTAAGAAGAAATCCGTATTAAAAGTCTCATTTCAGATTATCTAGTTAGAGTTTTGCTAAACTGAACTATTATGGCTAATTCAGCCTTTTTGGAATTATTAAAATGTAGTCACTTCATTTTCTTTTTTTTTTTTTCTTATTAGAAGACTAATTCCATATTTCATTTGATTGATTCTCTGTGGAATGTGGGCTTATAATGAAAACAATAGGAGTTTCCACAAAGCAGTTTATAAGTATATAATACCTTCCAGCAGGCTCTAATCCTGTCCTGCTAATCCAATTTGTGTTTAAGTAGCTCCTTCATGTCAAAGATGGCGCTACTGGCTCACCTTCCCAAGCATGGATGATGAAAAGACTGCCTCACTCCCTTATCTTTTCCTTTGCATTATTAAATGGATGAGGAGGTATGGGGCTGTCTAAGTCACAGCTTGCTGGGCCATAGTAAAATATGCCAAGTAACGTGCAGACTTCTGGTGATTCACCATGACAACGGGTGAGACCAAGAAGATAGGGGTGGAGAAAGTCAAGGCAGGATTCCAGAGCTGTTGTTCCAGTTTTAAATATTTAAATAACTATTTACATTTATTTAATATTTAAGTTTAAGTATCAACATTTAAATAAATACTTAATCTTGAAGTACATATTGAGTATCTACTCAACTAGGTCCCATAGCAGGCAAGAGAGATACGAAGATGGTTGTATCGTTCTCAAACCTGAGGAGATACAAATTAGTGGTAAGACAGGCAAAAAAGCAAATAGTTATAATCCAACTAGATAGAAACATATAATTTTTATTACCATTTAGTTCTAAGTTTTTTAAATTGCCATTTTGATCTCTTTCTTGAACCATGAGATACAAAAGAGTATTTCCCAAACTTTATAATAAAGAACCAGTTATTTTATTTGTTGCTCTCTTTTCTTTACTTTTAAAAAAAAATTTCTAATCTATTGTGGATTAATACCTTTAGAAAATGTAATAAAAATGAATTTCTAGAAAAATTACATGCTACTTGAATGCCACAGCAATGTCAAGTACAGTAGGAGTTTCTAAAGTCTTACTCTTCATGTGGCACTTACCTCATATTGGCATGGTAAGATCTTGCAGACCAACAATGAGCCACAGATTACAGTTTGATACTGAAACTTCAAATTTCTTATTTTAATTTTTTTAAGTTTGCTATGGATGCATGTACTCACTGAAGAGAGACAGAGAAACAGGGAAAGTAAGAAATCACTCTCTAGAGGGTTGGCCACCAGCAATTTCCTCACCTGTGTTTCTCCTCTCAGGATTTTGAGCACCCACATACAAGCAAACAACATATTTTTCAAGTCTCTGGTACTCAAACTGAGTAGTCAGTCATGTGGGATCCAGCTGTCTTAATATCCATGCCACTTACTGGCCTAGGACTTCAAATGTTTAATTGTTTAAGTATGTGGGAGTTTGTTTTTTAAATTTGTTTTTATTGCTAACCTCAAGCATAGTTCCATGATGGTTAGAAAAAGTATATAAAAGATGATGATTTCTGACATTTGTTGAATATTGCTTCATGCCTAGTATATTTTTATAAATGTCCATATGCTTAAGAAGAAAGTGTATTCTCTTTCTTTTTTCTTCTTTAATAAAAAGAGAGAGAGAGAAAGTGAGAAAGCACCCCATGGGGCAGGGGCCCTTTACTTCCTTCTCCTCCATTTCTCCCATCTTTCAGGATGTTAGGCCCACGTGCACATGAACCTGGCATGTTCTTAAAGTCCCCAGGTTTGAAACTTGAACTGTGCTGTTGGCCATGTGGGATACAACTGCCTTAAACAACATGCAACCTGCTGGCCCCAATTTTTTCATATCTTTATGTTTTAAAATGTTTCTTATTATTCTTAAAAATTTTATATCCATGTTGATAATCTCTGTCTTTCTAACTAGAATATTAATCTGTTTACCTTTAATGTAATTACTGACAAATTTGGATTTTATCATACCATTATGTTTTGTCCTATTTTTTATAACCTGGTCTTTGTTTCTTTTCTGTTGTTTCTTGACTTTCAAAAGATTATTTTACTTTTTTAGTTTGTTTATTTTCTATTTTTTTCTTTTGGTTTAGAAGTTATGACTGTATTTCTAATTTTTATTGATTACTTTTGAAGCATACTTGACAAAGTATAAAATAAATTTGTAGCTTCTTCCTAGAAAGCAAAAAAAAAAAAAAATCTTAGAAAGCTTTAAATTCAGTAATCTTCCTTGCAATGTACATGACATTTTTACCCAATATCTTAGGCATCTCTTTTTAATCCCACTTAACTTATATTGTTACTAAAATTATTTTGTATATATAGTGTTTATTTAGATTTACCTGCATATTTTACCGGTTTCTGTGTTCATCATTCTTCCTTGCATCTCAGACCTTCTTTGTGGATCCTCTTTTCTTCTCCTTAGGTGCATCCTTCAGAATCTCCCTAAACTAAAGGTTTGTTGATAGTAAATTCTCAGTTTTTGTTTATTTAAAATGTTTTTAATTGCTTGCCTAAACACACAAGGTTAACCAACAGGTATCCTCTCTCAAAACTTTATTTTTTTCTTTATCTTCTAATTATTATTACTGAGAAGTCCATTGTCAGTTGAAAAACTGGCCTACTTATACTTTTTTTTGTCTGCTTTTAAGATGTTTTTGTCTTTGTTGTGCTGAAGTTTTACTAAAATGTGACTGGGTATAAATTTTTCACTCCTTCTCTCCCTCAGCCCTCCCTTTCTCTTTTACTTGGTGTAAATTCCTTTTTCTATATTTGTGGATTCATGTCTGTTATCAGTCTTATAAATTTTGCATTAGCATTTATTTATTTAGGTTTTCACATGCACTCACCAGAGAGAGACAGAGAGTTATAGAGAGAGGGGAAGTGAGAAATGACCTTCCCAGTGGGGATAGCCACACCACAATCTCTTCTCCATTCTTCTAGGATCTTTTGGCGGCATACATGCACACACACCCAGCATGATTTTCAAGCTGCTGAATCCCAGAATTAAACCATGGTGAGCCATGTGGGAGTCCAACATCTTAACCACCACATCACCTGCTGGCCCCATGCATTAGCATTTTAAATATTGCCTCTATGTTATCTTTTCTGTTCTTTTCATCAGAAATGTTGAGTCCCCATATTTTATATTCTTTTTTTATTTTCATTTGATGAGAGAGAGAGAGAGAAAGTGAGTAAGCAAACCACCAGGTCCAGGACTTGAACCATAGTTGGCCATGTGGGAGTGTCCAGCACCTTAACCACCATGCCACCTGCTGGTCCCTAGATTCTTTCTTTCTATATTCCTTATCTCAGATCATCGCATTTTCTGTTTCTTTGTTTCTCTGTGTTAAAATTCTGAGTTAGTTCTTTATATCTAATTTCCAATTTTCTAATTCTCTCTTTAGTTGTGTCTAATCTGTCTAACCCATTCCTCTGAGTTTTTTTTTTTTTTTTTTTTTGGGGGGGGGGGTTTTTGGTACGTGTGCTCACCAGACAGACAGAGAGAGACATAGAGACAGAAAGCGAGAAATCACCCCCCAGGGGGGATGGCCACGCCACAATCCCTTCTCCTCCATTCTCCTCTCAGGATCTTGGGCATGTACGCACATGCGCCCGGCATGAGTTTTAAGCCACCGGGTCCGGGACGCGAACCGTGGTCAACTTCATGGGAGTCCAGCGACATAGCCATTACACTAACTGCTGGTTCCCGAGATTTTTTGTTTTAATAATAATATTTTTATATCTAGAATTTCTGTTTTATTCTTTTTCATAACTGGTCTATCCTCAGTCTGATCATTTCAATATTTGGGGGTCTAAATCTTTTTTTTTTTTTTTTTAGTATATCTACTACTTACTTAACTTACTTAACTGACTCTTATAGGTATGAACCTATATGGATTGGAATTAATCATGGGATCCTAAGGGTCTATAATGGAAAGATTTCTCTCTAAAGAGAATTTCTGTTTTCTCCTCCTAAGAGTCAGCAGTACTACTAATTTCAGAGTTTTCATTTATTTTTGCAGTAGTCTCAAGACTTAGTATTCTGTGTGTGTATGTGATTTCTGATTTATATATAATAAACATATAACTTTTTTGGCTACAGTATTTTTCAAAGAATGCATACAGTGTATAATAAATCAAGAATATATACATGTTCATCTTCTTCAACATTGAACATTACATCATACACATTGGTTAATAGTTATAATATATTTTTTTAAAATCTGTATTAAATTAGCTATATATTTTTTACTCTTCTGTGATACCATCCTGTAATCTAGGCTTAGTATTTTTGTTTGTTTCTGTTTTTGCTATCAGGTGTGTGCACTCATTAAGAGAGAGGGAAAGTGAGAAATCATCCCCCTGGGGGGATGGTCATGCTGCAATCCCTTTCTTCCAGTCTCCTCTCTGTATTTTGGGCATGCGTGCATGCACAAGCATCCAATATGATTTTCAAGCTACCAGGTCCAGTACTTAAACCACATAGCCAACCATGTGAGATCTAGCATCTTAACCTCCATGCCACCTGCTGGCCCTAGGGTTAGTATTCTAATACCAGGTCTAGTATAGACATTTGGTTGCCATATTTTTCTCATCTCTCACAAATCAGAATGGGTTTTTTGGTGTTTTGTTTGTTTGTTTGTTAAAATGATTTATTTTATTTATTATTATCATTTTTCAATTTGACCAGAGAGAGACAGAGAAAGAGGGGTAAAGTAAGAAAGTAAGATACCAGGTCTAGGACTTGAACCATAGTTAACCATGTGGGAGTCCAGCTCCTCAAACTCCACACCACCTACCAGGCCCCCCCCCCTTTTTTTTTAAAGCTCCTTCTTTCCTTCCTTCCATCTTTTGAAAGAAAGGGATATTCTCAATATGGTCTTGCCAAACCATGACCTTCCCTCTGTCTTCTAGCCAGCCAGTGTAAAGGGAATGCGTATAGAACCTATAGGCAAACCCAGTCATTCAGGTCAACCAAAGATCTGACTCCAGAGCCTTCCCATATGGTTTCACTGGTGCTGTATCACTTGTCTACTGCAGCTGGGCTAAACCCATTGTTTTTGTTTTATGTTGACTCCTGGACAATTCCTTTATGTTTCATGAGCTCAGCAACACATTAAAAAGTACTTTTGTTGAAGTGTATTCATTTTTTAAAAATTATTTTTAAATTTAACTTTCTTTCTTTCTTTCTTTCTTTTAATTTGACTAGACAGGGACAGAGGCGGCAAAGTGATAAAGCAAGTTGCCAGGTCTGGGCCTCAAACCACAGTCAGCTATGTGGGAGTCTTTTGGCGCCCACAACCACCATGCCACTTGCGCGCCCCGAAATGTGCGTGTGTGTGTGTGTGTGTGTGTGTGTGTGTGTGTGTGCATGTATGTATTTATTTATTTATTTTGGAAAGGTTTTCGCTATAGGGTGCGTGTGCTTGCCAGACAGACAGAGAGACAGAGAGATAGAAAGCGAGAAATCATCCCCCAGGAGGGATGGCCATGCAGCAATCCCTTCTCCTCCATTCTCCTCTTGGGATCTTGGGTACGCACACACACGTGCCCGGCGTGAGTTTAAGCCATGGGGTCTGGACCTCGAACTGCGGTTGGCTACGTGGGAGTCCAGCGACTTAGCCATTACGCTAACTGCTGGTCCCTGAAGTGTATTTATTTTATTGTATTTATAGCATGGCCCTTCAAAGAATGTGGTCTGTCATATTAGCAAAGTATAGTAACGTTATTTAAATTATTTTGTTATAAACTTTAAAAAAGAATTAGTCTAAAAGTTATTCTTACACATAAAAAGTGAAATAATTGTGAAATAAAGCAACATCATAACCATTATTCCATTTCTTATCTCTAGAGACAATCTCTTTGACCCTTTCTAAGTTATTCTTTTGGCATTTTCTTCTATATCTCTAATTAACATACTTCTTAAAAATTTTTTCCCCAACTTCAAGCATGTTGTTGACCTCCTAGGGAATGAGAATTTCTCTCTCCTCTTCTACCACCTTATCCCCACCACCTCTGAACCTTGCCTGTCTCCCAGTTGCCCCCAATACATTTATGTTGTAACTTTGGTAAGATTTGCTTTTAGTGGAAAAACTATTTAGAGCTGAACCATGTAGTAATGAAACAAGTCTTTCCTTCTCTTCCTGACCTATTACTTTCCATGGAGGTGGAGTTCTTAATTATCTTTTTGTTTTCTGGCTTAGTTTTCGATTCGGTTGTCCCTAATTCAATACCCACCTCTTTTTTTTTTTTTTTTTTTTTTTTTTTGGGGGTTTTTTTGTGGGGGG
>NW_006159515.1:4945037-4951032 GCF_000334495.1 Tupaia belangeri chinensis | reverse complement strand
CCAGACAGACAGAGAGAGACAGAGAGACAGAAATCACCCCCCAGGGGGGATGGCCACGCCACAGTCCCTTCTCTTCCATTCTCCTCTTGGGATCTTGGGCACGCATGTACAGGCGCCCAGTGTGAGTTTTAAGCACCGGGTCTGAGACATGAACCGCGGTCGACTGCATGGGAGTCTAGCAACATAGCCATTATGCTAACTGCTGGTCCCAATACCCACCTCTTGACTGACGGTCCAGATTTTCTCTTAGCATGTTCAGAAACAGTCAGTACCTGTTTCATCTTTTTGAAGAAATCCTTTTCTGATCCCCTAAAGTCTGAACAGCTAACCCTTTAGGCAAACCTGTGGCCCAACTGGAATCCTAAACTCTCCCTTTTCTGTCATCTTGGGGATTCCTTTAGGCCTTCTCTTGTGGTTGATAACTGTTTTCTGCATCCTGTGACTTTTTATTTCTGGGTCTGTTTCTGTGTTTGTTTAAGGTACACCTCCAATGGCTGCTGAGAAAAGTTTCCCTTTTGAAGAATAAAAGGGATGTATGTGAACCTAATCCTATTTTTTTTCTAATTTGGTTTGTAAAAAGCAAGAATGTGTTAGGAGTTTATGAGGGTATTAAACGGTCTCTTCAGGAAGCCTTAGGGAGTAACTCCAAGTACTTATTAGAAGGGTTCATTTTTTTTAGAATTATTAATTTAATTTAATTTATTATTATTACCATCATTATTATTTAATTTGACTAGAAACAGAGAGAGGGAAAGTGAGAAACCAAGCTGCCAGGACTGGGACCCAAACCCCAGTTGGCCATGTGGGAGTCCAGCTCCTTAACCACCTGCTAGCCTCACAGGAAGGTTTTTCTATGGGAACTTGGGTTAATAGTCTGAGAGGTGACTCAGGAGCAATATTGGATACCAGCAACATGGTTTGGTGGAAAGAGTACGGTTTCGGTGACAAAAAAACACAGTTAATTTCCCAACATTGCCCCTGTCTAGCCAAAGAATGAAGTCCTGTAATCTCATGAGCCCATTTCCTTACTCTGTCCCATGAAGTTAGGAAGCACGCCCCGCCCACCACAGGGCCAACTGGAAGGCCCAAAGAGAAAAGTACTTTGTGGATGCTCAAGCGCTAAGTAGGGGTGCTTTTTATTTTAAAAAGCAGTGCTGTCATTTTTATTTATTTTATTTATTTATTTTTAAATAATTATTTTATTTAACTTTTAATTTATTTATTTAAAGTTGGCCAGACAGGGACAGAGTGAGAGAGAGAGAGAAAGCAAGCCAGCCGCCAGGTTCGAGACTCAAGCTGTAGTCAGCCATGTGGAAGTACAGCGCCCTTAAACACCACACCACCTGCCAGCCCTGCAATGGTGTCATTTTTAGAGAGATAAAGTTGGGCCAGCAGGTGGCATGGTGGTTAGAGGCACTAGACTCCCACATGAGCAACCATGGTTTGAGTCCCAGACCTGGTGGCTTGTTTTTTTTTCCTTTCCTCTCTCTCTTTCTCTCTGCCTCTCTTTGGTCAAATTTAAAAATAATGGGACCAGCAGATGGCATAATGGCTACTTTGCTGGACTTCCATGTTAGTCGACTGTGGTTTGAGTCCTGGACTCAGTGACTTAAACACACGCCAGGCACATGTGCGTGTGTGCCCAAGATCCTGAGAGGTGAATGGAGAAGAAGGGATTGAAGCATGGCCATCCCCTTGAGGGGTGAATTCTTGTTTTCTGTCTCTCTGTCTCTCTCTGTCTTTCTGGCGAGCACACATGCCCTATAGCAAAAACTTCTCCAAGATAATAATAATAATAATTAATATAGTTAAATAAAATAATTCTTTAAAAAAAGGAAAAAAGAAATAAAATTTAGAAAATATAGGAGAATGGAGAGTCAGCATGATCCTTAAGCTGTCTTTTACACATAAAATAGCGTAATTTTTTAAAAGAATCATTTAATTTTATTTATTATTATTATATTTCAATTTGCTATGAAGCCCACGCACTCACCAGAGGGAGATAGAGAGAGAGAGGCAGAGAGAGAGAGGGAAGGTGAGAAAGCAAGCCACTGTGTCTGGGACTCGAACCCTGGTCAGCCATGTGGGAGTCCAGTGCCTCAACTACCATGCCACCTGCTGGCCCCAAAATAGCACAATTTGATGATCAAAAAGACGGACCTAGAGCCCGATCACCTGTGTCTGCGTCTGGATTCTGGACACATCTTTTCCTAATAGTGTGACTGAGCAAAGCTTTCCACCTCTCTGTGCCTTCGTTTCCTCTCATGTAAAATAAGGGTAATAATAGTATTCTAAAAAATAAATAAATAAAAATATGGGACCAGCAGATGGCATAGTAGTTATGTCATTGGACTCCCACATGCCGACCACAGTTCAAATCCTGGATCCAGTGACTTCAAACTCATGCTGGGCATGTATGCATGTGTACATGCATACATGTACACATAAAACCCCTTAGAGGAGACTGGAGGAGAAGGGATTATGGCATGGCCATCCCCCCTGGGGGTGATTTCTTGCTTTCTGTCTGTCTGTCTCTCTAGCAGTGTGCATGCCCTATAGCAAAAAAAAATTTTTTGAGAGGTTTTTGCTATAGGGCGCATGTGCTCGCCAGAAAGACAGAGGGACAGAGAGACAGAAAGTGAGAAATCACCCCCCAGGGGGGATGGCCACGCTGCAATCCCTTCTCCACCATTCTCCTCTCAAGATCTTGGACATGCATGCACACGTGCCTGGCGTGAGTTTAAGCCACCGGGTCTGGGCCTCGAACTGCAGTCGACTACATGGGAGTCCGGCGACATAGCCATTATGCTAATTGCTGGCCCCACAAAAATCTCTCTTAAAAAAATAAATATATAAAATACATTATAAAAAATAAATAAATAGTAAGTTAAAATAAAACCAAAAAGGTCAAGGAAGATAGCAGCACCTCCCTGTGAGGGCAGTGAGGGCCTGAGGACAGTTCTGAGCAAGGAGAACCTGGGCTCATCCCAGCTCTGAGAGAGACCCACTCTTGGGGACCTTCTGCACAGTGGGAAACAGGAGGGGGCAGTCACAGATGGGCGGGGATTAGTGCCACGCACTTCCCAGCCACCTGGTCCCTGTGGCAGAGGACCCAGGGCTGCCGGATGGCTGTCCCAGAGTAGCTGACCTCCACTGTGGGGAGCAAGAGGAAGCCATTTGCTTTAAGGGACAGTCAGGGCTGCAGCAACCCCAGGTCACCCTGCCCAGCTGTGTTCCTTGAATACTTCTGTTCCCTTCATCCATTTTGGATATCAGAATCCCTGAGGCCTGACGGAAAGGTAGCAGTTGTAGAAGAGAGAACAGTGGGAGGCCGTGTTGCAGAGGTGAAGGGGGTGTGGCTGTGGCCCTCACAGCACGTGAGTGCCTTCTCCCCAAACAGCCAGTCCTCCTGAGACTCCTAGTAACTTAATTGGCTCTGCAGAACCAGGGAGTCGTTGCATTTTTGAGTGAATTGCTTATTAAGTAAGAAAAAACAAATACTGAGGCCGGACAATGGAACGGCAGTAAAATGCTTGCTCTGCAAGACTGACCCACATGGGAATGTTCTGCGTTTGTGTCCAGAGACATCCCTGGTTCCCATGAAGTGGGACTGGCTGGAGGTGGAGGTAGATCATAGCACCAAGACTGTTGCAGGTGCTGTCTCTGTCTCTCACTCATGGGAAAAATTAACTTTAAAAAAAATGATTAAGATTATCAGCTTATTATTATTTAATTTGGTGTAGGGTGCATGCGCTCACCAGAGAAAGACAGAGAGAGAGAGGGAAAGTGAGAAATTATCCCTCAGAAGGATGGCCATGCTGCAATCCCTCTCCTCCATTCTCCTCTCAGGATTTTGGGCATGCACCCACACGCACACATTGGCATGTTTTTCAAACTCTGGGTCCAGGACTTCAACAGCATAGTTGGCTCTGTGGCGGCCAACCACCTTGACCACCATGCCACTGGATGGCCAGAGAGCATTAGCTTATTATTACTCTTCAATTAATATAAATATGGTTTCCTGACACTCATCATTTAAAACCAGCTGACTCCTGGTTACTCTGTAATTCCATTAATTGCCATACAGATGGAAGCTCCTTTTCCACCTGAGCATAGGTATTCTCTCATCTGCACTCTCTCGTTTGTATTTCCTCCTGTGTACGTGCGTGCACGCACACACACACACACACAAGCACATAGACACTAAAGTCCCATTTGTACTTAACACACACATACTGTGTGCATACACAAATCCATTTGGCAAAATTTTCAATTCCGCAGTGCTGTCACTTTTGTTGAAATAAATTAGTAGAGTGGCTAGGTGTATTCTCCCCACAGAGAGGAAGCTAACTGATGTGCAGCGAATGATTAAATGTATACAGGGGCCTGCGGAGCTACCTCCTCTTCAATAGGGGTGTGAAATTAGGATGGGAAGGCTCCTCGCCCAGGGGCCTTGCCTTTATTAAAAGACTTGAGAGCTTGGGAGATTTCTTCAATAGGAATTGGGGTATCTGTGAGTCTTTTTGGAACAGTATGGAAAGCTGAACTGTGCTTAGGAACTCGGCAAGGTCTTTTTGATCCTTAAAGGTTCTGATATAAAAACCTTTCGAGGATTTTATAAAAGTAGTAAAGTGTTTTCAGTCCTTTATTAATCCCTTCATACCCTCGAATAACCTTTCCCCTTTTGAGTGTTTTTCTTTCTTTCTTTCTTTTCTTTCTTTTTTTTTTTTTTTGCAAAACAAAACACAACCAAACTTTTTTTCTCTCCCATTGTTTTATTCTTCAAACCAGGCATCCTCTTAATGCAAAGATTCAAGTGTCTCTATTAGGGTCATAGTAGTCAGCAATTTCCATTTAATGAGCTCAACAAAGTCTCTTTACAAAGAGATGTAGGCTTTAAATTGCCAGCTATTTCTCTTCCTGCAATTCCTAGGAATCCAATTAAGTAAGACTGAGTATGATCTATAATATGACATATCTAACTATGGGAAACCCAGGCCTGGGAAATAACACAGATCAAAATTAATATTTTAAAAAAAGAAACAAAGAACCAGATTATATGACCCAAAACTTTATGCATGTGGAAAGTGTGGCCATGTCCTCAAAAAATGTAATAAGAGACAGGTTAGAAACTCTCGTGAAAATCATTACCCTTATTTATTCCAAATTTAGCTACTAATTAAAACCCCTTCTTGGGGCTGGTAGGTGGTGTGGTGGTTAAGGGTGTCGAACTACCACATGATTGACCACAGTTTGAGTCCCAGACCTGGCGGCTGGCTTTTTCACTTTCTCTCTCTCTTTCTCACTCTCTTACTCTGTCCCTCTCTGGTCAAATTAAAATAAACAAACAAATAAACAAATAAATAAGAATAAAGTTAGATAAAATCATTCTTTTTTTAAAAAAAACAAAAACGTTCTTTTTGATCCTGGCACCAGGACCACAAGTGATTGTCACAAAAAAAGCACAAAAGATTTCTGTTCGCTAATCTCTGTACCTAGGGACCAAGGCTGTGTCACTACCACCACCGGTAGGAAGAGGTGATAGCATGAAATGTTGCAGAGCAAAATGCTTAATATCAAGAACTGATTTTTTTTTTTTTAGGTTTTATTATTTCAATGGCCTCACGTCATAACAAAGTACTAAATACCACCGTATTTTGAAAAATAAATCAGTTGAGGGGCTGGCAAGTGGCAAGGTGGTTAAAGGTGCTGGACTCCCACATGGCCGACCGCGCTGGTCAAGTCCCACACCTGAAGACTTGCTTTTTCACATTCCCTCTCTCTCTCACACACACACTCTGTCCTTCTCTGGTCAAATTAAAGTAAATAAATGAAGTTAAATAAAAAATAACTCCTTAAAAATAAATAAATAAATGGCCGTGTTTTAAGTAATAATATTCTGATTTAGAGCAATACTTTTAAAATGATATTATACTTTCACCATATATATATATATATATATTTTTTTTTTTTCCGCCATGTTTTTTTCTTAAGA
>NW_006159515.1:4942334-4944975 GCF_000334495.1 Tupaia belangeri chinensis | reverse complement strand
CCACATGATTGACCACAGTTTGAGTCCCAGACCTGGCGGCTGGCTTTTTCACTTTTGCTTCCCCTTTCTCACTCTCTTACTCTGTCCCTCTCTGGTCAAATTAAAATAAACAAACAAATAAACAAATAAATAAGAATAAAGTTAGATAAAATCATTCTTTTTTTAAAAAAAACAAAAACGTTCTTTTTGATCCTGGCACCAGGACCACAAGTGATTGTCACAAAAAAAGCACAAAAGATTTCTGTTCGCTAATCTCTGTACCTAGGGACCAAGGCTGTGTCACTACCACCACCGGTAGGAAGAGGTGATAGCATGAAATGTTGCAGAGCAAAATGCTTAATATCAAGAACTGATTTTTTTTTTTTTAGGTTTTATTATTTCAATGGCCTCACGTCATAACAAAGTACTAAATACCACCGTATTTTGAAAAATAAATCAGTTGAGGGGCTGGCAAGTGGCAAGGTGGTTAAAGGTGCTGGACTCCCACATGGCCGACCGCGCTGGTCAAGTCCCACACCTGAAGACTTGCTTTTTCACATTCCCTCTCTCTCTCACACACACACTCTGTCCTTCTCTGGTCAAATTAAAGTAAATAAATGAAGTTAAATAAAAAATAACTCCTTAAAAATAAATAAATAAATGGCCGTGTTTTAAGTAATAATATTCTGATTTAGAGCAATACTTTTAAAATGATATTATACTTTCACCATATATATATATATATATATATTTTTTTTTCAGCCATGTATTTTTCATCAGAGAGTCTCAGGGTGGTGGTAGTGGTGGTAGCTTGATTTTTATCCCAAACCTGTTGTGGAGGTTGGGGGAGATGTTTTGTCACTAAGAGAAAAGGAATGTGTGGCTTATCAAGAACTAACCAAAGGGGGAACCAGCAGTTAGCGTAATGGCTATGTCGCTGGATTCCCACGTAGTCGACCGCGGTTCGTGTCCCGGACCCGGTGGCTTAAAACTCACGCCGGGCGCGTGTGCGTGCGTGCCCAAGATCCCGAGAGGAGAATGGAGGAGAAGGGATTGCGGCGTGACCATCCCCCCTGGGGGGTGATTTCTCGCTTTCTGTCTCTATGTCTCTCTCTGTCTGTCTGGCGAGTGCACGCGCCCTACAGTGAAAATCTCTCCAAAAAAAAAAAAAAGAACTAAGCAAAGGCATAGCAGCCTTTTTAATAAAGACATGCTACTTCAAATATGTTTTTGTATTTCCTCATGTTATATGAACATGCTACCATTCATTGGTCAGACGTTAACCTTACCATCAAGTTAGCAGTTGGGCCTTGCTAAAATCTAGAATTTTCAGCCTAATCCAGTCTAAGAAGCATTGTATTCTTTTTTGTTTTTTTTTTTTTTTAAATTTTGTATAGGGTACATATGCTTGGCAGAGAGAGAGAGAGAGAGGGTGAACAAGCCCTCCCCCACCCTCCGGCCTTTTATGACCACTCTATAATCTCTTCTCTCTCAGTCTCCTCTTGGGATTTTGGGCATCATGCACATGCCTGATGAGTTTTTCAAGCCACTAGGTCTGGGACTCGAGCTATGCACTTTAGTCATGTAGAATCTAGCCACCTTAAGCACCATGCCACCTGGCTCTCGTGAAGAAGCGTATTCTTTAGCGAGTTATTGATTAGTTCCAGATAATCAGACCAAAAAGACCTCATTAGACATGTCAGAAGAGCTGAAAAGCCTAGAGAGAAAGATGAGCCAGGGAGCTCCGAGATAAAAGTGAGCTTCACAAAGACTCCTCAAGTTGCTCCAGTGGGGGTGAATTCCTGGAGCCTCCCAGGGTCTAGAAGAATAAAGCTAGGACTGAACAGCAGTTGACATTCCACTGAGCATTGGATCCACATTGTCTGAGCCCCCTTCCATAGTAGCAGGGGAAGACTGATGGTCTGGCCCACCTGGCTCAGGGCTACAGGGCATGGTCTAGGGGGAGCAGGGAATGTCAGGAGCTCTTTTCTGGAGTTATGGATAGACAGAGCATGGTGGAAGGTAAAGTAGAGAATTAGGGCCAATAAATGGAAAAACCTGTTCCACATAGTCTGTCAGGGGGGAGGGAGTCTCAAATAGGTGTGACGGGAGACCCTGTCCTAGTTACCCGCACTAGTCAGAGCAGGCATAGCTCTCTAGGCTGGGAGCCATGATGGGCTGCTTCACATTTTCCTTGGGATGTGCTGCAAGTATCAGCCTTCAACCTTGGGGGTCAGAGTGGGGAGCAGGCATTATCTCACCTCTGTCCTGGGTTTGGTGGGAGGACAGTGGTCCCTTTGAATTTCCGCCTATTCCCGAGTCTGTGCAATTTCCCACAATCATTCTTTCCAGTCTCTGCCCTTCCTATGAGGGCCAGGCCTTGGCGCTGACCATGGTGCTGAAGGTGGTTCTGACACTGGTCTGTAGAAACCATTGAGTGAGTACTTCTGTATGGCTGTGCTGTTTCTAAGTGCCCTGCATGAACTGAAGCATTTTAGGCTCACAAAAACTTATTGTCCCCATCTACAGACAAGGAAAGTGGAGTCTAGAGAAGTTAACAAGCTTCCCAGAGGTCACACAGCAACTAAGAAAAGCCAGGCAGCCCATATCACAGAGGGGCACGTTTGCCCACTGCACTTGCTAATGACAGTTAACAGAGCCA
>NW_006159515.1:4902044-4942303 GCF_000334495.1 Tupaia belangeri chinensis | reverse complement strand
TGCTGAACCTTCACCCATCCAACATCATCCTAGCAGATATAGCATCCTAGCAGATGCTTCTCCGTCTCAAGTTGGCAGACAGGTTGCTGTGGGTTGGCATCTTGGGGAGCCACACACAGTGAATGGTAAGGATTGGTTGGGAACGTGCAAAGGTGTGCAGCCCCCCATTCTATGCTGGCAGCCGGCATGCCTTAATGGAATGAATCGAATTCCCTGAAGAGGCTGCCATAGTCTCCCCATCACCTATCACAGTGTTGGGACAAAGATAATTTTCTTTCCAACCCTTTTATTTTAATTGCATGAGGCCAAGAGGTGGCATGGTGGTTAAGGGCACTGGATTCCCACATGGCTGACTGTAGTTCAGGTCCTGGACATGGTAGCTTGCCTTCTCACTTTCCCTCTCTTGCTCTGTTCCTCTCTGGTCAAATTTGAGTAAGTAAGTAAGTAAATAAAGTTAAATAAAATAATTCTTTAAAAAAATTGTCAGGGAGATACCTACGCTTACCAGATAGAGACACAAAGAAAAGGGAAAAGTGGAAAGCACCCCCAAGGGGGCCTGTCATGTTGCAATGCCTTCTTCTCTCTCTTTCCTTCTTTTTGAGATTTTAGTTATGCACACACACAGGTCTAACATGTTTTTCAAGCTGCTGGGTCCAGGACTTGAATAACACAGTCTGTCATGTGGGATCTAACCTTCTTAACCACCAGACCACAGGCTGGCCCTCTACCCTGCTTTGAAGTTTTAAGAATTTGAATCTGTAACACTGGTGTAGGCAGACTAATAGCAGAAAAATCGTGACTAACTTATTAACGTGCATAAGCATCGGAGGCATCCACAGGATACGAGACTCAAAGAACAGCCAGATGGTCTTAGATGCTCTCTCCAGGACCCAGCCAGGGGTGTGGTGATTGGGGCATCTGGATCCCACGTGGTCAACTTTGCAGTTGGAGTCCTGGACCTGGCAGCTTGAAAAACACACCAGGCGCATGTGCATGCCGAAAACTCCCAAGAAGAGAATAGAGGACAAGGGACCGAGGCATGGCCATCCTCATGGGGAGTGGTTTCCTACTTTCCTTCTCTCTTTCTGTTCCTCTCCAGTGAGGATACATGCCCTGTAGTGAAACTGGAAAAAAAAAAAAAAAGATTAAAAAAATACTTGGGGGCTGGCTGGTTAAGGCATGGGACTCCTGCATGGCTGCCTGCAGTTTGAGTCCCAGACCAGGCAGCTTGCTTTCTCACTTTCCCTTTCTCTCTCTCTCTCTCTCTGGTCAAATCAATCAATCAGTCAGTCAGTCAATAACAAAACTAAATAAATAATTCTTTAAAAAATAAGTAAGACCATCAGTTTAAAACATATTCTCTTCATAGGGGAGAGGAAAAGGGGGATGGTAGGAAACTCAGAGGGCTAGTAAATGATTTGTAGGCAAAATGAATGAGCCTGAAGAACAGACAATGGCTGGGACAAAGCACATCTGGCTCTAGGTGAGACGTTTGATTTTCAGTCACTTCCTCTGTGATACGAGTTTAATCTTCTTTCATTAATGAAATTTCCAAAAGGAGATTACAGGCAGTTGTGTTCTTTAGTGGATCCTGCTCCTTGGGTAGATAAGGGGACTTCAGAGAAAAGCTCTTCCTGTGCTTTGGAGAGACAGGGTGAGAGACAGGGCTGGGGTGAAGGTTGAGCTTGGTTCTGAGGCTCTTTCTTTAATTCAGCATGTCAAAGTGCCATATTTTGGGGCCTCATTTCCTGAGCCCCAACAATGGTGTCCAGTATAAAATAGGTACTCAGCAAATATTTGATGAATAAATGAGTTACGGATGATCCGTATATGACAGCTGTTCATAACTTACCAGCAATTTCAATATCAATAGAAGGTCCTTATTGTGGAATTACAGACCCTTTGTATTTCATATCGACTGCGCCTTGTTTTGAGAGGTGTATGAAGTTCAGAGTGCATCTTGATCTCTCACAGATGTATGTAGAGAAACAACAATGAATGAACAAGCCGAAGTCTGGATTTGGCCAGTCTGAATGCTTTGGCTCATGTATGGCTGGACCCCTGCTTTATGTTAGCTTTGGGATCTTATGCGGTGTTTCAGAGGTGAGATCTTTAATCTCAGGGCAGTAGCTCCAGGGATATGAAAATAACTCTGAATTGTCCCTTAGAGAGGGCACGTAAAGATTCTGTATTAACAGATCCTGTTGGGACAGTTAGAGCACATTCAAGTTTCCCATTCTGGAACAGTTTATTGCCTGTTCGTTGTTTGATTTTAGCCAAACCATTGTTTTTGTTGTATTGTATTAGCATGCAAAAGACTTCCATATCTGCTGTGTTAACTATTTTCATGTGTGTGTGTGTGTGTGTGTGTGTGTGTGTGTGTGTGTGTGTAAACAACACTCCACAGCTGAGCTCTTGGAGGACTGGGCCTATTTTGACAGCTCCCCTTCGTCCTGTATCACCAAGCTCGTTCTCTGCCAATACATCTCACATGATGCTGTGGACATGTGCAGTGCGCCTGTGCAACTCACAAACACCCGTACATTATTATAATAATAATTGGGTTTTGATGCAACTGGAACTCAGTGCTACTGAGCTGCCAGCATTTCCTTGGCTACCAGTACTAGGCAGGAAAATTATAGTCTAACTGTCTTCCTGTTTATTGATAAACAAAGTGGCCAGCCCAGCAATGGAGCCTGATTAGCAGGTTGCACCCTTTGTGAAAGGATAAACAGAACCCTACTGTTTTCTGTGTTTGACTGCAATTTGCATCTTTAAAGAGGCTGGACTGCCCTGAGATTCATGTTCAACTTCCGAGTGCCTGGATATTCTTTGATTTGTTACATGTCAGCCTCCTTGTTTTCCTCGCCTTCATCTTGAAACAGTATTTGCCAGCATTTCTCTGTTCCCATCTGGCTTACCATAAGCTTCCTGATAGTCACCTTTCTGAAGAAGGAGGGGAGGGAAGGGCAGAAGATGAAGTATGTCTCTTGCAGTGTCTTGAATTTTACATTTCCCCCAAAGGCCCTTTAATGCAGCGTGATACAGGAATAAAGACCTGGAGACAAAAGGGGATCTGTTTACACTCTCTTGGGCCCACAGGATCAGTTCTGAGTTCTCTCCCTCTTCCTCGTGTTCATCCACCCAGCCAGAAGTGCCCTCCCCTTTTGTAAAGCGATATACAGTATTAGCCTTCTACCTGGAGTTCCATGTAGTATTCTGTTCTGAAATGTATTCTAACCTAATTAGGTTCTTAAACTAAATGGTTACAGACCAAATAGTTGGCTTTCCCTGTAATTATTTTTAAATGAAAGAAATGAAGACCATTTTAATTTGCATTTGCATGATAGAAAAGGGAGCATTAATGCACACAAACATGCATTAATCTGTTTAAGCAAACTTTTCCCATAATCCTTACCGTATGTAAACAACATTTGTTCTGCCTTAGAGATATTGCATGATTGGACCCACGAGACTCCAGTTATCCCACTGAACAGTTTCCTCTTATAACTTCAAAAGAAATGTTATATATTTATTGGAGGTTGTCGGGTGTTAAGTGTAGTTAGACATAAATTGTACCTCAGCTATTTTGTTAATGCCAATAGGGATTAAATTAGATTTTATAGCCGTTGTAGGAGTCTGTTTGGTAGTTAACAAGTGGGATTTTTAAATCCTGGAAAACATAATCCTATTATAAAACAGGCAGCTGAATTAACATTACCCAGGAAGGGACTCTTCATGGATTAGCATTTCTTGACAATAACAAAGAAAATCATCAAATTTGATGGGGATATTACATGCTTTTCTCAAAAGTGAGAACAGGGAATTGGGGAAAGGGAACAAGATAAACGGCCAGACGTGCTATCACTTAGAGACCGTTTCTTTTTTAAGGACAAGGGGAAAAGCAGAGCGCGGCCTTGCCTTCACTACCCCGTGTGCTGGCATGGAAAGTGGGCCTCGTGTGTGGGCACCTGCCTTGGTCATATGTGATCATTCACATCTGTAACTCTCTCCTTTCTTTTCTTTTTTTTTCAGTAATTTTTTATTTATTCAGTTATTTATTTTCATTTGACCATAGACACACATGCACACACACACACACACACACAGAAGAGAGAGAGAGATATGGAAATTGAGAAAGCAAGCCACCATGTCCAGGACTTGAACCACGGTTGGCCATGTGGGAATGTCCAGTGCTTATTGGAGGTTGTCGGGTGTTAAGTGTAGTTAGACATAAATTGTACCTCAGCTATTTTGTTAATGCCAATAGGGATTAAATTAGATTTTATAGCCGTTGTAGGAGTCTGTTTGGTAGTTAACAAGTGGGATTTTTAAATCCTGGAAAACATAATCCTATTATAAAACAGGCAGCTGAATTAACATTACCCAGGAAGGGACTCTTCATGGATTAGCATTTCTTGACAATAACAAAGAAAATCATCAAATTTGATGGGGATATTACATGCTTTTCTCAAAAGTGAGAACAGGGAATTGGGGAAAGGGAACAAGATAAACGGCCAGACGTGCTATCACTTAGAGACCGTTTCTTTTTTAAGGACAAGGGGAAAAGCAGAGCGCGGCCTTGCCTTCACTACCCCGTGTGCTGGCATGGAAAGTGGGCCTCGTGTGTGGGCACCTGCCTTGGTCATATGTGATCATTCACATCTGTAACTCTCTCCTTTCTTTTCTTTTTTTTTCAGTAATTTTTTATTTATTCAGTTATTTATTTTCATTTGACCATAGACACACATGCACACACACACACACACACACAGAAGAGAGAGAGAGATATGGAAATTGAGAAAGCAAGCCACCATGTCCAGGACTTGAACCACGGTTGGCCATGTGGGAATGTCCAGTGCCTTAACCACCATGTCACCTGCTGGTCCCTACTCCTGGTTTTCTCATATGGTCACTCAGGCAAAAGTCACTAAGAACCACTGCCTGTGAACACAAACACAAACCAATGGGTGAACATGTGTCCGCTATCTTCTGTGAAATCAGTCACGATTTTCAGTTATTGGACCCTAGAATCTGAGACTTTAGAGCTAGAAAGGCCCTTGACATTTATTTAATTTGATTTTTATAGTCCTCTTTAAGTTTTATAGAATATAAACACCACATAAACATGGATCCCTCTCCCGTACACGCACACACAACGGTGTATGGGTGGCCTTTTCATTTTTTTAAAAAGAAACTTCCTTCAGTCTCTGCGATTGGTTTTCCCTTGCTAGTGAGGGTTATTATTAGAGCTTGCAGGACTTGCCAATTTTCATTTGCACGGGTATCATCTTAGCAGATAATCACATGGGTATCAATCACTGGCATGTCGTTGTGTTGGCTAATTGCATGGGCATCAATCACGTGTGTATCTGGAGCAAGTCGTCACGTGGGCATCCGTTTCCTCTCTCTGGAGGAAGGTAATTGCGTTGAAGCAGGGAAGGGTGTGTCCTCATGGCAGCTAATCACAGGGATCAATCACGTAGGTACTGAGGTAGATGATGCCCGTGTGTATCCATCCTACGTATTAATGTGGCTAATTATGCGGATAGCAATCACGTCAGCCCCGGTTTTCTGGCCTGGGCTTCCACGTGAAGCAAATGTTTGCTTATGTGGGAGAAGAGGCCAGGTGTCCGCACACCGTGTCAGGTGCCCACGGGTGGCTTGGCGGTGCAAGGAAGCCCAGCCGCTGTAGCACAGCCTTCCCAAGCAGAGCTCTGAAAATGCCGTTAGAGATTCGGTTGAGATTTTTCCTCCCCCCCTCCACTGAAATGGTCATGTTCCCTGGAAGACTGCGAATGAACGCAGAAGACATTTGCAGTTTGCATGCTGCTCTGCCCCCTGCATTTTTTGTTCCCCATTTTTGGAGATATTTTGCTTTAGGGTGCCCGCTCCATCCCACAGGCCACACCGATTGGCTCAAGCCACTACACATGACATTAGCCAGTCCAATCAGAATGAACTTCGGGCGACTGTGGGAGAAATGGGGCAGAGTGAGTTCTTTTGTCCTAGAATGTCGCCTGGGAGGAGGTGAACCTAGTTGTGGCCGTCCATGCCTAAGGGAGCTAAGTGTGTCCAGGGCCCACCCTATGCAGCTGAAAATGAAGCGTCCCAGAGAAGTCAGACTGAGAGGGGGCAGAAATCAAGTTCTTAGAGTGTTGTTTGGGCCTGACTCCAGCAGTCCCCAGAGCAAATCCCCCACCTGCAAACACTCCCCTCGTGTCTCGGCTTTAGCTGGTCAGAATCGGTTTCCTGTCCCCTTATCTTAGAGATAGGCCCAGTTCTCCAGAGTCTTCCCTGAAAACAAGATTTAGCAGGAGCAGGCCCAGCAGAAGGAGCAGTTCTGGGGGAGGAAGCGAGGGCAGAAGGGAAAGCTGATGCTTAAAGAATAGCCACCATCACCCTCCGGCTGGCCCGGAGCTGCACTTGGCGACGGTCACCTCCCCCCCTTCCCATGTTGGAGTGCTCCAGTCTCTTGAGCTAAGCGTCTGAACTCAAGCTGTGAGCAACATTTATTAAAGACCTTTAAATGCAGGCTTAATGTTTTCCCCTGCCTATTCTTATTACTTTGATATTTATCAAAGAGTCACAACATACCAGTAACACATTAGTGTTGAAAGTGCAGTTTCCACCACCAAAATTAAATGAAGAAATAGATAGGTTCCTCATGGCCAGAGCCATACTGTTCTGTATCTTGCATCGTCGTTTCAGCTGGATTTGTGTGTATCAACCGAAGTGCAACCTCCGATGATTATCGATTGTGGCGGAAAGAGCGAAAGTTTTAGAAAAGGACACAATAGAGAGAAAGAATCCTCCTGGAAGGAGAGCTTACTGATACCCTGAATCGAATACTTCTTAGAAACACGAAATGGCATTTTTGTTTTGTCAGATTCTGTGTGGTGAGCAGCTTGTCCCTTTTCTCCAGTTTGTATTCTTTCTAATGCTGTCACTTTCTGCTGGTGAGGTTTGAAGTCAGAAGCTCATATGACAATCTATAGAGACACCTCATAAGAGAAACATACATACATCATTGAAACTTGCTTATAATCTTTTTTTTATAATCCTTTTGGGCAGCTATAACAAAATACCATGGATTGGGTAGCTTACACAATGAACATGTTTCTCACAGATCTTGAGGTTGGGAAGTCCAAGGTCAGGGCACAGGCCAGTTCCTGACAGGGACTGTCTTTCTGGTTTATACACGGCCCCTTTCTTGCTTTATCCTCACATGGCCAGGAGAGAGATGATCTCTCCCTGTCTTCTAAGGGCCCTGATCCCATTTCTGAGCACTCCACCCATATGACCTAATGACCTCCTGCTGCCACAACATTGGGGAAGGGGGCCTCAACAAAAGAACTTGGGAGGCATAGGTGTAGTCCACGGCAATAGGGGTCTATCTATTTGTATATATTTTATTGCCAGAGGGGGCATGCACTCTCCAAAGAGACAGAAAAACAGAGAGAGGGAGAGGAAGAAGGCACCCTTGCATCTTTTCTTGACATTTCAGTTGGATTTGGATGCATCAGCCTAAGTGCGACATCTAATGATTATTAATTGTGTTGGAAAAAGCAGAAAGTCTTGAAAAAGTTCATATTAGAAGGAAAGAATTCGCCTTGATGGAGAATTTCCTGATGGGGCATGGTCACACTACAATATCTCCTCCATTTCCCCATCCCATTGGGATTTCAAGCGCATACACTCATGCACCCACCGTGTTTTTAAAAACCATCGGGATTCAAATCTCAGTTGGCTGTGCAGGATCTGACTCTCTTAACCACTAGGTTACAGGGCTGGCCCTGGCTCATAGCAATCTTAAGGCCTTGTTTTAACTGAGTAATTCCAAACTCAGGTTAGCTGGTGGCACTGTGGTTAAGGTGGCCGGATTGCATATGGCTTACAGTGCAGATTGAATCCTAGACCTGGAAGTTCGAGAAACGTGCCAAGTGCGTGTGTGTACATGCCCCAAATCCTGAGAAGAAAACGGAACAGAATGGATTGCAGCGTGGCCGTCCCCCCAGGTAGGTCCTTTCTCTCTCTCTCTTTTTCTGTCTCTCTCTCTCTCTGTGAGAACATGTGCCTTATACCACAAACTAAGTAAGCAAGCTAAAAAAGTAGATATTATTTTTTAAGTAACTATTTAATTTTATTTCTTTATTATTATTACTATTTTAATTTGCTCAAGGGCACATGCACTCACCAGAGAGAGACAGAGAAAGAGAGGGAGAGGGAGAGAGAGAAAAAGAGAGGGAGAGAGGGAGAGAGAGAGAGATAGGAAGGCAGAAAGCAAGCCACCAGGCCTGGGACTCAAACTGCAGTCAGCCATGTGGGAGTCCAGTGCCTTAATGACTACCTGCTGGCCCAGGAATAGATACTATTTAAAAAATAATAGTAAATAATTCCAAACCTGGGACAGCCAGTGGCATGGAGGTTAAGGCAGCTGGATCCCACATGAGCAACTGCACAGTTCGAATCCTGGACCTGGCACTCTCTCTTTCTCTCCAATGAGCACTCATACCCTCTGGCAAATAAAATAAAAGTGGATAATTCCAAACTTTCTTTGTTGCTGTTCTTGTTAAACTTAACTCAAACTTTAGAGGTAGCGGAATGCACCACCTCTGGTTTGAAATTCACCTTTTTGGGAGGCATGGGGTGGGCGTCCAGACTCAAATTGAAGTTCAAATAAACAACAGGATCGCGAGACCAGCAGTTGATGTACTGGCTGTGTCGCTGGAGTCCCATGTAGCCCAGCGTGGTTCGAGTCCCGGACCTGGTGACTTAAACTCACTCTGGGCACGTGTGCGTGCGTGCCCAAGATCCTGAGAGGAGAATGGAGGAGAAGGGATTGCGGTGTGACCATTCCCCCTGGGGGGTGATTTCTCACTTTTTGTCTCTCTGTGTCTCTCTGTCTTTCTCACAAGCACACACACCCGATAGCAAAAAAAAAAAAAAAAAAAATGTAAGGCTTGACTTATTCACAGACTAATGAGTCCTTTTGTAAGCCCCTTCCCCCAGGAAGGTACGCATGTTCTCATCTACTGCAGAGAGACGTTAGCGAAACGAATGTGTGTGTGAACCAATCACTGAATAAACTATGAGCGCCTGGCGGGAAGACACTCCAGAAGCCTGACGTGGGTTCCTTCTCTGTCCCAAGCTTCACGTGTACTTCCCTCCGCCCAGCATCCTCAGGTCTCTGGGCACGTCCTCTGTCCCAGGCTGCTTAGATTCGTTCTTTCCCGGCTCTGAGCTCCTTACGCGCTGTGTGTACTTTCCCTGCTGTAACACGCGACGCACCTCCAGTACTTGTGCAAAGTTTGTCTTTCACACTAGCCTGGAATCTCTACGAGGCCAAGGACAGGGAGGGTATTGTCACTACCTAGTGCTATGCCTGGCACGTGCCACTTGGCAGCTCTCGGTTAAAGTGGGAGGGGCCCCATCCTGATGGACCCTTGACATCTATCCCATGTGTCTGCAAGTGAGCAGCAAATAATGCAGTTATGGAGCTCGCCCCAACTCAAGGGCTCAGTACTAGGACAGCAAAGCGTCCCCCAGTCTTCCTTGGTGACAGCTACTTCTCACCACCAATGAGACGTGCAGAGTGGCTTGCTGAAGGTTTCTATTCAGGTTTTCCTTTCTCTTTAAAGAGAACCAGGGGTGGCCACAGTCACCACTAAGGACAGCCTGCCTTAGAACAAAGGCAACATTGTGGGTGGCAAAGTGGGTAGAGGATTAACAGGCTTCCTTGTGACATTGCTGAGCCACTGGCTGCGCCAACCCACCCACTGCTTGATGCCACATAAATGTCCTTCATGTTTAAGCCCGTCTGAATTGGGCTTTCCCATCTTCACAGCCTGGTGTGTCTTAACCGAAATGGAACTGCTGTGAAGAGCATCTGGGCTTCGGCGTAAGCTACGTTGGGTTTGATTCTTGTTGGCGTAAACCCAGGCCCATTGGTCCTCATATACACAGCAGGAAAAGTCATGCTTCCCACGTGGCGTTGATGTGCAGGTTAAATGAAAACACGTATGTGAAACACACACCAGCGTGCCTGAAACAGGCAGAGTGCTCCACAAGCGCTACTTCTTTTTTTTTTTTTTTTTTTTTTTCTGAGGTGTTGTGGCTATAGGGCGCCTGTCCTCGCCAGACAGAGAGAGAGACAGAGAGAAAGTGAGAAATCACCCCCCAGGGGGGATGGCCACGCCGCAGTCCCTTCTCCTCCATTTTCCTCTCGGGATCTTGGGCACGCATGCACACGCGCCCAGCGTGAGTTTTAAGCCACCGGGTCCGGGACGCGAACCGCGGTCGACTACATGGGAGTCCAGTGACATAGCCATTACGCTAACTGCTGGTCCTCAAGTGCTACTTCTTTTATGGAGATGTTTCACTAGTCTATCTGGAGGGTCCAATCGGTCAAATCAACCAATGGGGAAATAAATAAATTCCCAGGTCGTTTCCACGTGAACTCTCAGATAGCGTACAATCTAGACAGATATTCACAGTCCGAATCCCAGCGGGGATTCCGGCAGCCCGGGTGGAGACCAAGGGACAGCAGAGGAGCCTTAGAGTCCCGGCCAGACCGCAGTGGAGAGCTGCAGCATGGGTCTCGAAGTCACAGACAGGAGGACAAGACACAGTTGAGATTGCTGGAAATGCTGTTCATTTGAAGGAAACATAGAGAAGAGAAAGTGGAGTCCTGTACTGCTTCAGAGGGCCGCCGAGACTAGACCTAAGGACTCAGATACAATATTTTTAAAGTATTTATTTAATTTTATTTATTCATTCATTTATTTTAATTTGACCAGAGAGAGAAAAAGAGAGCGGAAGAAAGTGAGAAAGCAAGGCACCAGGTTCAGGACTTGAACCGTGGTCGGCCATGTGGGAGTGTCCAGTGCCTTAACCACCACGCCACCCACTGGCCCCTCTGATGCAAATTTTTGACTCAACAGGGGAAGACACCATCTAAGGGTCAGTGGTGTATATGTAGGAAAGAACAAGTGCCCCATCAACGAAGCAGAGTCTGTGTCCCACGCCGTCTCTGCTGCCACTCATCAGAAAGTACCCGTGGCAGTAGCCTGGGCCGTAGAACTCCCAAGGGTGCTTGCAGAGATCTGGATCTGACTTTGAGCAGTTCAACAGAGCCTTGTTGGGCGACAGCAGATGAACACAGAGAGCGTCTCGGCTAGCTACGCTATTGCGTTTGCTTTCCTGGCTTCCCTCGTCCCTTTCCGTTCTTTTCCTGACTTCCCTTGCTTCCGCCATGATCACCACCCCACCTCATCTCCCACACTGACCTTTCACTGTCATGTCTTTTGGTGGGCGACCAGAGGGTTCTTGCACTTGCAGAGAGAGGAATAGGATTCGTGCAGCTGCAGTGCGATTTTAGGGAACTGAAAGGCTCCCCGCCCTACGGTCTTTCCGTTGGGGCTGCCATGATCCTGGCATTTCCTCATCTCTCACCTACGGCACTGCCTCTAGAAAGTACTTGGGAGGATGTTAACTGAGTCTTTGGCAAGTTGCTCATACCTGCCTGAGAGGGGATACCATATTACTAAGAGGGAAATGGTGATAAAATGTGCATGACACAGGACCAGTAGATGGTGTAATGGTTATGTTGCTGGACTCCCACGTAGTTGACTGTGGTTCGAGTCCTGGACCTGGTGACTTAAAACTTAGGCCAGTGCGTGTGTGTGCGTGCTCAAGATCTCATGAGGAGAACAGAGGAGACGGGATTGCAGCATGGCCATCCCCCTTGGGGGGTGATTTCCTGCTTTCTATCTCTCTGTTTCTGTCTCTCTAGTGAGCACATACACTCTATAGAAAAAAATATCTTTTAAAAAAATGTACATGACATAAAATTTGCCATCTTAATCATTTTCTTTATTCTTTTTTTTTTTTTGAGAGGTTTTTGCTATAGGGCACGTGCACTCACCAGACAGACAGAGAGAGACAGAGAGACAGGAAGCGAGAAATCACCCCCCAGGAGGAATGGCCACACTGCAATCCCTTCTCCTCCATTCTCCTCTTTGGATCTTGGGCATGTATGCACATGTACCTGGCTTAACCATTTTTAAATATATAGTTAAGTAGCGTTAAGTGCATTCACACCCTTGCCATGGTGGCATGCGCTGGATGCTGCTACTCAGCAGACCGAGGCCACTCAGGAGGTGGGAGTTCGATTCCCAGCCCACCCTAAAGTGCTGGGTGTGGTGGCGTGTGCCAATAGTCCCACCTCCTCAGGAGGCTGAGGCAGGGGATCAGGGCATAACACATAGCAAACCCTGTCTAAAAACAAAAACCACAGAACACCTCACACAGAAGTACGTCCACATTGTGTGCGGCGGTCTCCATTTTCAGAACTGCTCCCTCATGACTGACAGCAGCTCAGGGCCATCACGCACTAGCTCTGCACCGTACCCTCCCTCCCAGGTGGGAACCACCATTCGACTTTCTGTCTCTATGAGTTTGCCTACTTGGTACAAGTCCATTTACATAGAATTACTTGTTCGTTTGTTTCTGGCTTATGTCACTTAGCAAACGCTTTTTCCATGTTGTAGAATTTGTCAGAATTTCCTTTCTTTAAAAATAAATTTTCTTAAGGTTTTTCACATAGGGTGTGTACTCATGCTGGAGAGACAAAGAGACAGCGAGAGGAAAAGTGAGAAGCCACTCCCCAGGAGGGATTGCCCCTCCACAATCCCTTCTCTTCCATTCTCCTCCTGGCATTTTGGGCATGCACACACACGTGTGAATTTCAAGCCTCCAGGTTGGGGACTCAAACCACTGTTGGCCCTTTGGTAGTCCAGTACCTTAACCACCACGCCACCCACTGGCCCAAATTTCCTTCCTTTTTAAGGCTGAGTAACTCGCCATTGTGTGGCCAGGCAGCGTCTTGTTTATCCATTTGTCTTGTCAATGGGCACTTGGGCACCTTCCATCTGTTGGCTACCCTGAATGGAACAGGAATGTACATGTTCATTTCCTCTGTTTATATACCTAGAAGTACAATTGCTGGGTTATATAGTAATTCTATGCTTAGGTTTTGGAGAAACTGCCGTATCCTTTACAAAACTGCGTATTAGCCAGAGAAGAAAGACCAAGTTAATTTTGATGAGGGAGTCAGAAAGTGTAAGTGTCCAGCGCTTATTGAGCTCTGAAAGTCATGGATGGAAACAATATGAAGTGAAGTAACACTTGCTGAGAAAGACGTGCACATGGGAAACGGCTCCCACCACACCGGCATGCCCAGGGTTGACCCTGCAACCTCGGGGCACTATAGCAGGGAGGAAGGCGGGCCCAGGAGGAGAGGGACACGAGGGGACCCTGTTGAGTGCCTGCAGGGATTATTTCCAGGAGCTTTTGCATCCATTAACTTATTTAATCATCAAAACAACCCAGCAGGTGCTCTTATTTTTATGGACAAGTCTTGTCAGGTAGTTACAATTTTTAATATTATTGCTTTTAACAGCAATAACAAATATTTTTTAAAAAGAAATCATTCTGAATCCACTAATCTCACACAAGATTCACATCAGTATATCTTTCCCCTTTTCCAGTATTTATCTCTTCGCAGCCATAGTTTTTACATGGTTGAGTTGTTACAAATTTATGTTTTGCTTTTTAAACTGCTACAAAAAAAATCCCCCTGTTTATGATTTTAATAAATATATGAGAGGTATCAGATGGTTTCACTTTTAGTTAACCATCCTGCTACTGCTGAATCGCGAGGCTGACTCATTTTCACCAAAATTTTATAATATAATTAGTATATGACTTAAAATTTTATAATGTGAACATTGATGGGCTTCATGTATATATCTTTTTCTTTCTTAGACTAATTTGTTCAGAATAAGGACTGAATTGTCAGATCAGTGAACAGAAACATTTTTATAGCTTTGGTTAGATACTGCCAAAATGTTTTACAAAAAGGGTATGTATATAAAAGATCATCGTTCAGTATCGATAAATCTTTTTCAGCAGCAGTGTTGGAGCATTCCAATGTCTCCACACGGACTTTGCTTTACCCTTTAGTAATATGTACATGTGTTTTACAGTCATTTTGATTGGTGTTCTCTTTTGAAATTAGCGGCATAGTTCTTGTGTGTCCAGCGAGTGTTTCCACATGTATTTTGTCTCTTTAAACCCCTTGCCCAGTGATGTTGGGCTTTTTGTTCCATGTTGCATTGTAATTAATACCCAGGTACCAAAAAGAAAGATGGATTTGGTCCTTAACCTTTGTTACCTCCTTGGTTATATTCGGGCAAGTTGTATTTAAATTCAATGAGCCTCAGATTTCTGGTCTTTAAAAACAGAAATCATCATAGTACCTGTCTCATTGGATTATTGCAAAGATTAAATGAGTAATGCTCATGAGCCGCTTTGGCACAACGCCTAGGGTGGAGAGGATGTTCAGTGGCCATTTGGAATCTTTACTCTTATCACTTACTTAGAGCCATTCGCCTCCCTGTTTTCCTCCTCTTCCCCCTCCCTTACTCTCTTCTATTGCTTTGCCTACACCCTTGGGCTGTGGAGTTGCTGAGAGACAGAGATCAGGGCGTCAGGCTGGTGCAGAGCAAGCCCTGTGATCTTGTTCACACGTGGGCCTGAGCGGGTCAGACTACTCTGCATTTTTGCCCCAGATGTCCGTGTTTGCATTCTGATGTTGTGGAGACAGATGGTCAGCAATGGATTGATTGCAGGGTTACTGGATGTACAGAGATGTCATTTTAGCTACCTTGGTGCTTCTGGTTCGAGCTGCTATTCACGCAGGATTGTTGAGGTACAGTTACCCTGTTTGTGACAACATTCAGGGAAGAAAGTAGCCACTTCCATTCCTGCCAGTTCTTGTGGCTGATTTCCTGCTGCACTTGGAAAACATGTCTCCCTGTTTCCTCCTCAGATAGAGCGAGAAGGGGTGGAAGTCCGGTCCACGTCTGTTCAACACCCAGAACTGGATAGACACTTCCTGTGTGCTTTCTTGCTCAGGCCTGGCCCCTGGCATAAGCGTGATTAAGCTACGCAGGTCCAATCTGATGTGAATCCACTGGGTGGCATTAACAGGCAAACAGCCAGTCTATGGGGTGACTGGATGGTGTCACAGTGGTGACACAACCACACCCACATGGGAAGGTCCCAGTTCATGTCGTGGAGCCTCCTACACGCATGTGCCCAGGATCCAGGCTGGTTGAGGCTGGGGGTAGATGATGGTGTGGGGACCCTGTTCGGGTGCCCGTCCACCTCTTATTAAAAAAAAGAATTGGGACCAAATACACCTATGATCATTGCCGCATTATTAACAATAGTCAAAGGTGGAAGTAACCCAATGTCGAATGATGGATGAATAAATAAACAAAATGTGATAGCCATTCACAATGAAATGTTATCCACAAAAAGGCAGGATATCCTGGGCCAGCCAATGGCATGGTTAAGACAACTGGCTCCCATGCGGCCAGCTGCATAATCTGAGTCCAAGACATGGCAGCTTGAAAAACATGCCAGGCACATGGACGTGCAGGCTCAAAATCCTGAGAGGAGAGTGGAGGAGAAGGGATTGTGGCATGGCCATCTCCCCTGGGAGTGCTTTGCTTTCTCACTTTCCCTCCCTCTGTCTCTCTCCAGTGAGCAAATGTACCCTATAGCAAAAAAAGGTCTCCCCCCAGGGACAAAAGTGACCCTAAACCAAAAAAAAAAAAAAAAAGAGAGAGAGAGAAAGAAAAGAAAACAGAAAGGAAGGAAATCCTGTCACACGCTACACATAGATGAACCTTAAATATAATACATTATGCTAAGTGAAACAAGGCAGTCATAGGAAGACAAATACTATATGATTCCATTTGTATAGAAAAGTCCCTACAGGACTCAAATTCTTAAAGACAAAGTGGAATGGTGCTTTCCAGGGACTAGGGGAGGACAGGTGAAAGGGAAGTTAGTGTGTAATGAATGTAAACGTTTCAGTTTGGGAAGATGAAAAGCATTCAGGAGACGGACAGTAGTGATGGTTGCATAGCAAGATCAGTATCTTTAATGCCACCAAACTGTACATTTATAAATCATTAAAACGGTAGGGCCAACAGGTGGCGTGGTAGTTAGGGTGCTGGACTCCTACATGCCCCACCATGGTTTAACTTCTAGACCTGGTGGCTTGCTTTCCCATTTTCCCTCTCTCTCTCTGTCTCTCTCTAGTGGACACACATGCACTACAGCAAATTAAAATAATACTAATAATGATAAATAATTCTTTATAAAACAATTAAGATGGTAACTTCTGTGTTAGGAATATTTTACCACAATAAAATATGTTCGTAAAGGGACCAGCACATGGCATCATGGTTACGTCATTGGACTCCCACATGATCAACCATGGGTCAAGTCCCAGCAGCTTGAAACTCAGACCAGGTGCATGAGTGTGTGTCCAAAATCCCAAGAGGCGAATGGAGGACAAGGGATTGTGGTGTGGCCATTCCCCCTGAGGGGGTGATTTCTCACCTTTTGTCCTTCTGTCTCTCCAGCGAGCACATTCATCCTATAGCAAAAATCTCTCTCTCTAAAAAAATAAATATATGTTTTTATAAAGGAAAGAAAATGAGACCCAACCAAGAACATGAAAAAAGGTTAGTTGAAAAATGTTAGCAGCGGGACCAGCAGTTAGCGTCATAGCTATGCCGCTGGACTCCCACGTAGTCGACCGCAGTTCGCGTCCCGGACCCGGTGACTTAAAACTCACGCTGGGCGCGTGTGCATGCGTGCCCAAGATCCCGAGAGGAGAATGGAGGAGAAGGGATTGCGGCGTGGCCATCCACCCTCGGAGGTGATTTCTCACTTTCTGTCTCTCTGTCTCTCTCCGTCTGTCTGGCGAGCACAAACGCCCTATAGCAAAAACCTCTCAAAAAAAAAAAATGTTAGCAGCAAGTTGAGTGAAAAGGTTATAACTGAGAGTAGAATGAAGAATTAGGTTAGATTGTAGTTTAGGCTCAAGAAAACCAACTCTGTCCAAAGGGTATGAACTCACAGTTCCCTGTGGCCATGGCAACCACGAGAGGACTCCATGTTCTCTGGGCAGAGGACCAATCACTGGGGCCCAGTACTAGCAGTAATGACCAGTACTCACTATTGCATAGCAAAGTTGCTGGGTTATCTGTGGTTTCTACCACTAGTCCTTAACTCCTTGAGACCACAAGTACCTTGGTATCCTAAGCTCTGGTACAGCCGGAGGCACACAGAACACACTTGGCAGATAGTCAAGCGAGGTGTGTTAGAGGAAATGACCTGCTCGAGTTTATCCAGGTGCTCTGCTTGTTAGTTTTGTACGCACACCTCCCAGGCACCTGTGACAGCATCTATTTTGATATCTGTGTGGACACTTGCTAGATGGAGCTATCCACTTACTTTAATGATTGCTATAAACACTTCTTTTTTTTTTTAATGGATATACATAAAAGTTTGTTTCATTCTTCAACCTGAGATTTGATCTTCTGCATGATCTAATCTGCCTTTTTTTTTTTTTTGAGAGGTTTTCGCTATAGGGCGCGTGCGCTCGCCAGACAGACAAAGAGAGACATAGAGATAGAAAGCGAAAAATCACCCCCTAGGAGGGATGGTCACACCACAGTCCCTTCTCCTCCATTCTCCTCTTGGGATCTTGGGCACGCACGCACACACGCCCAGCATGAGTTTTAAGCCACCAGATCCAGGACGCGAACCGCGGTCAACTACGTGAGAGTCCAGCAAGATAGCCATTACGCTAACTGCTGGTTCCCTCTAATCTGCTTTTAATACTTTCAAGGGAAGTTTTGATTTCCTATATGACAGCCTTCATCTCTAATAGTTCCATATGATTCTTTCTTATAATGTGTATTTTCTCTTTCGGATCATGCAAGAACTTCCTCTCCTCCTGGAATGCATTGTCTCTTTTCTACTGCATCTTTTGGAGTTCATTGTCTCTCTTCTCTTGCATCTCTGTTAGCTTTGTCACTATAAATATTCTAAATTCTTTATCAGATGTTTCCATGAGTTCCATTGTACTGTCTGTGGAAGAGGAGTAGTCCTTTTCTCTTGGGGGAGAGATATTTTCTTGGTTTCTCATATTTCTTGTGCCTCTGTGAGGGTTTCTGATCACCTGATAGATTATGTGTTACTTCCTACTTTCTTGAAATTAATTCTGAGTGTTAGAGGCAGGTGGAAGGAGATGACCTGCAGTATTACTGCAGTTCCATTTCCCTGACCCTCACCAAACACAAAAATCAGAGAAAGACAGGAGAATAAAGAGAGTGCCCTACCACTCTAAATTGGGGTTTAGAATGTGCAGTCTGAGCAGAAAGTCTTCAACTGTTCTAGCCCCTGAAAGGGATTGCTCACAGCTCAAGTGCCAACATTTTTTTAAAATAGATTTTTGCTGTAGAACACATGTACTCATAGGACAGAGACACAAAGACGGGAAAGTGAGAAATCACCCCCCAGAGAAGATGGCCACACCACAATCCCCTCTCCATTCTCCTCTTAGGATTTTGGGCACACACACACACGTGCTCAGCATGGTTTTCAAGCCTTTGGGTCCAGGACTCACACTGCAGGATCAACTATGTGCGATCCAGTGCCTTAACACCACACTTCCAGCTGGCCTGCCCTAAGTATATTTGTAATAAACATAGTTTTCCAAATAAATTTATGAGTACCGTTATTTTAATCTTCCCATAGGCACTGTGTTTGGGTGCCAACACGGTGAGTGTTCAGTCCACGTTTGCCTGCATGCTCCCTGGAAGCAAATGTTCCTTGTGTGAGATGCTGTCCCATGAGTGGCCAATGCCACAAGAAAGACTGTCTTCCACCATGCTGTCCTCACCGTCACCTCTCCTAAGTCCAGGATAGCTTCATTTGGATGAATGCATCAAGATTTGAAATTTGGTTTAAAAAAAAAAAGGATTCCCAAAGTACCTCGTGGAGTTGAGGGGAGAAATTCCCTTTCTGAGAGACAGGAGCTGTCTTCATGCCTGGCTTCCCTTTCTGGCACCTTTCCCCTCATGGGGGGACAGATCGGAAGTGCCGAAAGGGCCGGCTGTTGGCCCTTGGCTGTCACACTGGTACTGATTAGCTGTTTTCAGCAATTATGCCCTTCCATCCAGGGTGTGGCGGCTGGCACCTCTGGTAATGAGACGGTTCCCAGGGCTCGCGCTCGCAGGCTCCGCGGCTTCCTCTTGGCCTTCGCTTCCTGCTCTCCTTGGAAGCCTCGGAGTTTACTGACATTATTACCAACGTGACATGTTCCTCTTGGCCAACATGAAAACTCGGGAAGATATGCCAGTCTGCCGTCAGAGAGGGCCCGTAGGAGCTTCAGGAGAAATGTGTGGAACTGGATGAAGCCACCAAGCAGACTTCTCCCGGGGAGTGTGGACACTGGCTCACTCACCCAGACTTAGGGAGTTCAAAACTCGCAAGAATAACCCACACCCAAGTTTCATCAGCAAGTGGAAATTTCCACTCTGCATTGCAATAATATGAGTTTTTCTTATTATTTGTTTGTTTGTTTGAATTGCATAGGGGTAACACTGTTGATGAAGTCTTACCAGCTAGATAAATGATTCCCTCTGTCTCCCCTCCTATGGTGATCAGGGAACCCTCTCTGTCCACCCGAGGCTATCCTGGAGTTGTCATGGTAGACAAAGTGAGTTCCGTGCCTCCTCTCACAGAGCTTTGGCCTGCGAGACAGACGCCAACCCAGTGGCCGCTCAGATGAACACGCAGCGTGACTCGTCAGATGTGGTGAGAAGGCAGTGCAGGATGCCGCGAGGGTGTGGAACAGGACCCCAGGCTGCAGGGGAGTCCTTGTGAAATGGGTTTGAACCAGGATCTGGAGGATGGAAGGGAGGTGACTAGATCGTGTGTAAGGTGCAGGGGTGAGTGGAACAGAGGGGGTCTCTGGGTAGGGGGAGAGGCCTGTGCAAAGGTCCAGGGGCAACAAGAAACTTGGCACTTTCAAGGAACTATGAGAAGGCCCATTTGGCTGGAGTGCCCAGAGCTTAGGGACGTGCAAGATACGGCTGAAGAGGCAGACGGGCCAGAGCATGCAGGCCCAGGGGCTTCAGCAAGGATTTAATGTATCCGAAGGGCAGTACACAGCCACTAAGAGTTTGAAGCAGCAAAGATGTGTGTCTGACAGATATCTGGGGTGCAAAGGAATGGATCCAAGAGTGGCCGGGAAGGCCACCCACGGGCTGTCAGAGAGACAGAGAGAAGAGAGGAGGGTGCCAAGGAAGACACGTAACAGTGGAGGCAGAACTCCCTGTCCTTCCTTCTCCTCCAAACATACCATCCCCTCTGCCCCCCGAGGCAGAAATGGGTGCTTGTTCTCGGAAGACCTTGCCCGTTTTCTAGGTAAAATCCTGTCCTTGTGTCCTTACGGGGGAATCCCTCAAAGAAGTAGGAGCCTGCCGTTCTGCCAGACGGAACAGTTTAGGAGAGCTCAGCCTGAAGGAGCAAGGGCCGCCTCCACAAACCCAGGCCCATTAGAACCCCCAAAGTGACCGGATTTCCATCAAGCCCAAAACCAGCCAAGCAAGGCCACATTTATCGGACTCCCTCCCGGCGACAGTCCAGAAAACAATAAAAACAGATGCAAACCCCGCTGCGGTACCGAAGCCCACTCTGGAAACCAGGGGGTCAAGTGCCCATTATCCAGGTAAGCAGGCTCTCCCTAGGAGACCAAAAATGCATGTCAACATGCCAAGCGGAGGGGGCTAGAAATCGCAGAAGCCACCTGGGAAGGGAGGCCTCAGCCAGGCAGTACTAATAAAACCGGACAATGCCACAGTGCTGGCGGGGCTCAGCCAAGAGCCAGGGAGGGACTGGGGTGGGAGGAAGGGCCTCCCTTCCTCCAAAATCAATGTCCCTGTTAACTTGGGCAGAAGAAAATCTGACAGCTCTGGAAACCTGCCCATCTGATGAGAAAGAGGAAGCTGAGAAGCCGTTGGAGCTGGAGAGAGCCCCGAGATGGCAGGCGAGATCAGTTGCCCATCAGGGACCTGGTGGCAAGAGCTCTCTTCTCTGCTTTTACTGAGCCCAGGAGGACAGGTGCCACTGCTGGTCCCCACACGACCTCCAGCTGCCTCCTACGGTAGCCTGCCACTCTGCTGACCTGGGCTGAATCTGTTTGATAAAAACCCACAAGATGAACACGGCACTCGGCTTCAGAACTCAAGTTCCCTGGTGGCCGTTCCATTTTGTTATTTGGCATATAACTGACAAGCAACTGGAATAATTGAAACCTGCAGAGAACTAAGTCTCCATAAGGTGACTCCAGTGAAAAACCACCCTTTTACTGATAGAGCAGTACTAGCCAATGGACCTGGGGTGTTTATGAAGGCCTCATACACGAAGACAATAGTATGAATCCACAATCCTTTGGCAGCAATTCCCAAATCCAAAAAGCTCTGAAAACCAAAGTTTTATCATGTGTTTGTAACTGATTTGCTCAGCAGCAAAACCTGACCTAAACGAATCTGAGACTATTTATAACCTTCATCACCTTAGTATGAGGAGTTCTATATTTTACTCCAGGCTTGGGAGGGGGAAATGGATTAAATGGACCATCTAGGGACCACTGTTCTGCCCTGTCCTGCCCTTTCATTTTGTTTTGTTTCCTTTCCTTCTCTCATGTCTTACCCCTCCCCCATAGCACGTATGTACTCACAAGAGACAGAAAGAGAAAGGGAAAATGAGAGCCACACAGCAATCCCTTCTGTATTCTCTCTCGGGATTTTGGGCACACGTGCTCATGTGCTTAGTGTGCCTCTCAAGCTGCCGGGTCTGGGACTTGAACTGTGCAGTCAGCCATGTGGGCTCCAGCCACCTTAACCTCCACACCATCTGCTAACTCCCTGTTGTGCCTATCTAAATTTCAAAAACTTCTTATGCAACATACATTTGTCTTTCAGATTTTCTAAGGAAGGATAAGAAAACTTGTATCGGTATGGGTGTGAGGACTTCCGGTTCAGTAGAAAAACAAGTAACAGAGCCCTTGATAGAGCACTGTAGCTGTTTCCTAGACGGGTGGATACGTGGGGCTCTGGAACTGCAGAAATGCCCTTTTATATACTCTGAGTCCAGAGTTCAGTAGAGACAGCATGTGGTGACAAAGCGTGAATTCAGAAATGAGAAGGTACCCGGGTCATCGTAACTTGCCCGTGTGGGCTTAGGCAAGACTTGTCTCCTTGGACCTTATTTATGAAATGAAAGAATTGGATAAGACGATCTCAGCAATCACTTCCGGCTTTTAGATTCCACGTTTTGTGAACCACCTATAGGAAGGTCAGGGAATTGGGTAGCAGGAAGTTTGGAAAAGGCCTCCTTCCCACGAAGTGAGAAAAGAAATTACGTTCTCACATGCTTTGGATTCTGACTGGGGATGGGAATCACAAACTGGTCAAACACCAGTGTTTGGTGACCATGTCACCCGTTCTGGGGCCACTCACACATCTCTGGGTGACTGGGTGATCAGTACACGCGGAGCCTGGATGGTAACAGCCCTAGTGACGCGTGAGGCCAAGGAGAGTCCCCGTCATGCCAAGGCTGTGACATTGCATTCTGCTGAAATCAATTTGGCTCCGTTTCATGCATACCTAGCAGATCTACCAGATTGTGAAAATGAATGTTTTCTATGCGCGTGGCTGATTCTTGCATGCATGTGTTCACTCATCTAAACCTTAGTTACATCCTGCTAGGAGAATGAAAGGCTATAATTTCTCCTTTTGAATCACGAGTGGTAGAGGCACCATGATTTCTGCTTTAACATTCTGCACAGGAATGGTGAGCTGCTTTTCTCCTTATTGTCTCAGGAGAAAAAAATTAAAAAACTGAAGTGACCCGGCCATAGTTTCTTCCGGATTTGCAAGTGACTCTGACCTTACTGGAGGTCCTGTGTCTGAGAACGTGGCCCTCGGAACAGAAATATCCAGTGGAATGCAAACACGAGTATTTAACCATGTAATTTGCATCTGACATTAATAAGCCCTTGCGGGCTTGTCATGTTTCCGTTTTAGATGACAGTGCTGTCTTCCAGTGTCAATGGTCAAGTGCGAGAGCAGTAATACTGGTATTTACTCAGTCCTCTGGATTTCTGGGACTCTCTTATTGCGCTAATTAGTAAAGTGCAAATAATTTCTGCTCGGGTGCTTGGTACCACAGTCTTCAGCGTTCATGCATACAGTCTGCTCTGGTGACCAGCAGAATGAGGGTGGAATCGGGCAGGCTCAGATCTGGGCTCCACCTCTGCCACTCTCTGCTTTCTACCCTGGGAGATTTGGAGTCTGCTCTCTGCCTTGGTGTCCACCTGTAAACTGGGGATGGTGACAGGCTTGTCTCCTGGAGTGGTCTGTATATTTAGCCAGAATATGCACATAAAAATGCAACACCCAGGGCCCACACAGTCAGTGCTTGGTGTATCTTACCTGTGAGCTACATGCCGGCCACTCGGCTGTCTCCAGGTCCTTTGGCCTCTGGGAGTCACGTCATAGCACAGTACGCTACTTAAAGAGGAAAAGTCCACAGGCCATCGCCATGAGCCAAGGTCCTGCCATTTTTCTGGGTTCTGGGTGCCTTCTCGCCTTCCTTCTCAAGCTGCCAGAACCTCTCTGTATTGCAGAGAAATTTGGTTTTCTTTGTCTCTCATATTCCCATTGACCTTCCCCTGACCGCCATCTTTCCACTAGCAAATTGTCCAACCAGGTTTTGTTTGCTTTTTTACTGAACAGAGATCATCCTTTCCACCTTTAGCTTTTCTGTACTAACTGTACTACAGGTGATTGTTCAAGTAACATTTGGGAAAAGAAGGCAGTATCAGGTATCCCCCTGGAGAATTCTGATTCAGATTTTAAACTGCCACCTGCCTCCCTTCCCTCATACAGATATTAAGAGTTACATGGCCAGCAGGTGGCCTGGCAGTGAAGGCGCTGGATCCCCACATGGTCGACTGCGGTCTGAGTTCCAGACCTGGTGGCTTGAAAGTCATGCCAGGTGTGTGTGCTTTCTGGGTTCTGGGTGCCTTCTCGCCTTCCTTCTCAAGCTGCCAGAACCTCTCTGTATTGCAGAGAAATTTGGTTTTCTTTGTCTCTCATATTCCCATTGACCTTCCCCTGACCGCCATCTTTCCACTAGCAAATTGTCCAACCAGGTTTTGTTTGCTTTTTTACTGAACAGAGATCATCCTTTCCACCTTTAGCTTTTCTGTACTAACTGTACTACAGGTGATTGTTCAAGTAACATTTGGGAAAAGAAGGCAGTATCAGGTATCCCCCTGGAGAATTCTGATTCAGATTTTAAACTGCCACCTGCCTCCCTTCCCTCATACAGATATTAAGAGTTACATGGCCAGCAGGTGGCCTGGCAGTGAAGGCGCTGGATCCCCACATGGTCGACTGCGGTCTGAGTTCCAGACCTGGTGGCTTGAAAGTCATGCCAGGTGTGTGTGCGTGTGCGTGTGTGCCCCAGATCCCAAGAAGACAATGGAGAAGAAGGGTTTGCAGTGTGGCCACCCCCCGGGGGGCAGGGTGATTCTCACTTGCCCTCTCTGTGTCGCTTTCTGTTTCTCTCTGGAAAGCACATGTGCTCTATGACAACACTCTAAAAAGAAAAAAGTTATCACAAGCCCAGGTTTGAAAACTGTTAAACTGGAAAGTCAAGGAACTTACCTAAGGTCCCATAGTCAGAAACAAAGAGCAGACTCGGAGCACAGGAACCAAGCCTCCCAGTTTTCGTTAGCCCAAGGGCAGTGTTTCTCCTCTGAACATGGCAGTAACAAGTAGGAAGAGAGTGAGGCAGGATGCACTAAAGCTTAGATTTCTCCAGTGGGCCCAGGTAGCTCGCTCAAGGTGGATCGTCCACTCCGCCTCTGGGGGAGGTACCTCATACCTGAGTGCTCAGCAAGATAACTAATACGTTCATTCCAGGGAACGATTCTAGGGACTCACGTTCCCAAGAGCAGCAGATTAGAATCCACAGTCCTGGAAAGGAGCTAAACGCTGTAAGCACCAAGATGCAGCTCTTCTGGATGAGTGTGAGGCTGGTGTAGACGGAGTTGGGTGGGCTTATCAAGAGCTCAGGGAAGATCTGTCAGAGCAGAGAGGCTAGCTTTTTTTTTTTTTTTTTAGAGGTTTTCTTTTTCTTTTTCTTTTTCTTTTGTTTTGTTTTGTTTTTCCCTATAAGGTGCGTGCTCTCACCAGAAAGACAGAGAGAGACAGAGAGACAGAAAGCAAGAAATCACCCCCAAGGGGATGGCCACGCCACAATCCCTTCTCCTCCATTCTCCTCTCAGGATCTTGAGCATGCACACTAACACAACCGGCATGAGTTTAAGCCACCAGGTTTGGGACTTGAACTGTGGTCGACTACATGGGTGTCCAGTGACATAGCCATTATGCGAACTGCTGGTCCCAAGGATAGCTACATTTTGCATAGGGGGAGTTATCTGTACTTACTAGACCAGATTCTGAATCCCTGTCAACAGAACCATGTCATTGTGTTCACCAGGATTAACTAACCCAGTAGGGCCCAGGTGTCCAGAGCATGGCACTGGTTAGTCCTGGCAGGAGACAGAGAAATATAAGTAGCAATTTTTTGTTTGTTTATTTGCTTGTTTTTGCCACACAGCACGTGTGCCCGCTGAGAGAGAGAGAGAGAGAGAAATTACTCCCCAGGGGGGATGACTATGCCTCAATCCTTCCTATTCCATTCTCCTCTCTGGATTTTGGGCATGCGCTAGTTGTGACCACAGTAGAATTGCTCTGAAAATAGACAAATGTTTTAAAACTCTAAAAGTTGGGCAGGGCCCTTGTAACATAGACCTACTATGATCTGAGTGTGTGTGCCCTGAAAGTCACGTACTGAAATATCATTCCTAAGGTGATACTATTTGGAAGGGAGACCTTTGAGAGGTAATCAGGTCATGAGGGTGGAGCCCTGTGAGTGGGCTTAGTGCCCTTATACAGAAGGCTCCAGAGAGCGCCCTTTTTTTTTTGAGAGGTTTTTGCTGTAGGGCGCGTGTGCTCGTCAGAAAGACAGAGAGAGACATAGAGACAGAAAGCGAGAAATCACCCCCCAGGGGGGATGGCCACACCATAGTCCCTTCCCTCCATTCTCCTCTCAGGATCTTGGGTGTGCAAGCACACATGCCCAGCCTGAGTTTAAGCCACTGGGTGCAGGACTCGAACTGCAGTCAACTACATGGGAGTGCAGTGACATAGCCATTATGCCAACTGCTGGCCCACAGAGAGCTCTCCTGCCCCTCTGCCTGGCAAGAAAACAGAAAGAAGGTGCCATCTATAAACCTGAAAATGGATCTTCACCAGACTGCAGATCTGCCAGCACCTCGATCTCAGATTTTGCACTCCCATGAAGTGTGACATTCTGTGGTACAAGCTTGTCACTGTCCTCAACCTCCAGAACTGTGGGCAGTAAACTTCTGTTGTTTAGAAGCCACCTATTCAATGTTACTTTGTTATAACAGCACAAAAGGTCTAAGATGGGCTCCAAAGGAAGATAAGCAGGGTGTGGTGGTTAAGGTGGCTGGATCCCATGTGGCCAACAACATGGTTTGAGTCCCAGATCCAGCAGAGACTTGAAAAACACTAGACGTGTGTGCGTGCATGCCTAAACTCCTGAGAGTAGAATGGAGAAGGGATTGGGGTGTGGTCATCCCCCTGGAGGGTGATTCCTTACTTTCTCTGTCTGTCTGTCTGTCTGTCTCTCTTCGGTGAGTATATATGCCCTATAGCAAATTAACACGAACAAACAAACAAATAAGAAGTAAACATGCCAGCTCTTCTCCAGAGCCTCCTACTGGGATTTCATGGTAAGTGGTAGGTATCCAAATGTTTCCAACAGGTACGATTTCGTTCTCTTACCCGTGGATACTGGGATGATGCCTGAGCAAAGATGCAGGTGGCACTGGGGACATGAATAAGGCCATGTCATTACGTAGGCATTTGCTCATTCTTTTTCAGCCACCTCATCTCTTAGCCAAAAATCTCTTGTCCTAGAACCTGGATTTCTCCTTGGTAACTCTTTCCTTCCCATGGATGAGTTTTGTTGAGATCATAAATGTGTTTATTGGTGACTTTAGATGGAGAAGAGTTCTCTTCTGTTTTGACTTCCACACGTGTGTGTGTGTGTGTGTGTGTGTGTGCAAGAGACAGAAAAGACATGAAAGTGTAAGCACGTAGCTGAAGTGAAGGGCTCTGATCCCAATTCTTGTCCTACTTCTGGTCAAAGGTGAGAATTTACTTGACAAGAATCAGCCAGCTAGTCACCAAAGCCCTCCTCCTCTCTCCTGGCACACAGATTGTATTTCCCAGCCTTGTTCATAGGTGCCTTGTGATTGTGTTTTGGCAAACAGAGTGTGAGCGGAAGCAACACGCATTACTTCGGCACTTGCCCATAAACACTCTTCCCTCTCTGTGGCTAACTGTTAAGAGAGAGACCTTGGGAGTTGTGGTGGACCCATGGGTCCCTGAAGATGGCATGGAACCAAAGGCGCACATGCACGCGCGCGCGCCAAAAACCTCTTCAAAAAAAAATAATAATAGTAATTAATAAAAATTAAATAAATAATTCTTAAGAAAAAATATAAAAATGCTATGAATAACCTAAAGCTATAATTATGGTATGGATCTAATATCATTTTTCATAGGGCTTTAGTGAAATCCATATTCCCTTTTTTTTCCGGCTATAGGGTGTGTGCACTCGCCAGAGAGACAGAAAGCGAGAAAGCATCCCCCTAGGGGGGAATGCCACAATGCAATCCCTTCTCCTCCATTCTCCTCTTGGGATTTTGGGCACACACACACACACACACACACACACAGTCACTGGTTAGATTCATCGTGGGTAGGTAAGGCACTACCACTGTGGTAACCTCTGTCATTGTGGGAGTTCCGTTACGGCCACTCACATCGCTGTAGCTACAATGTGTCGAGGTCACGTTACCCTCTTCAGTTTCCATAGCTATAAGACAGGATTTGTTTTGTACCGTGCACCACTTAATCCACTTGAGATTGGAATGTGACGTGTGTAAAAATGCTTTCCTTATTCCATGTTCTTTTCCAGCCCTTCCCCTTGCATTTCTATTTAGCTGCAATAATAGTTGAAATACAATTTTATTATTTAGCTCTTTTCCACTTAACGCATCACCAGCATTTTTCCACATCGCCACAGTCTTCATAACTATAAATGTTAATGACTGCTTAATATCCCAGCAAGCTGATGGATGTAATTGTCTGAAACAAGTGTGAAAAAAGAAAGAACCTACCCTATCAAAACAAAACAAAAAACTTTATTAGAAGACTTTTAAATATTGAGTTCCCGGGACCAGCAGATGGCGTGGTGGTTAAGCTGCTGGACACTCCCACATGGTCAACCATGGTTTGAGTCCTAGTCCTGGTGGCTTGCTTTCTCACTCTCCCTCTTTCTCCCTCTCTCTCTCTGTGTCTCTCTAGTCAAATTAAAAGAAAATGAATGAATAAATAAAATTAAATAAATAATTTTTAAAAATATTGAGTTCCCTTGTTTCTAGGGTATAATTTTTTTTAGTATTTTTTATTTAAATTTATTTATTTGCATTCATTCACTGTACATCATTATAGCATACAAAATGAGGTTTTCCATCCAGAGTACACTGTATATTGTCTCAATCAAGCACATCAACAAACATGTTATTGTCAGCAAATGATCTTCCATTTCTTGTTTTCTGTATGTTTTGCTTTTTTCCCCCCCATCCTTGATTCCCTATCTCTTACCCTCTGCCATCTCCCACTCTCCTCCCACACTGTCTCTGGTATCTATGTTTGCTTTCTATACTGTTTTCCCCCCACATTTTATTGAATCACCAAAGACCCTAATCAATCCAAATACCTAGAGTATAATTTAAATTACAAACATTTAATAGCCCCTCAACTATGTACTGTACAAAATAAGGCACCTGTTTTATTACTGCTCTCTCTCACTTACTCTCCTTTCTCTCTCTCAAGAGAGAGAAATGAATAAATATAAATTTACCTATACTTAAATGTAAATTTATTTTTATATATTTGAGAGAGAGAGAGTGAATTAGTCAGGATTCTGAGAAATGAAACCAATAGGCTACATATAGATATATAAAAGAGGATTTATAGGGGCCAGCAGGTGGTGTGGTTGGGGTGTTGTTCTCCCACATGGCAGCCACAGTTCAAGACCTGGACCTGATGGCTTGCTTTCTCACTTTCTCTCTCTCTTTCTCACTGTCAGTCTCTGGCGAGTGCACGTGCCCATATCAAACTAAATAATAATGATAATAATAAATAAAATTAAATAATTTTTAAAAGGGGGAATTTGTAATGGCACTTGGCTCATACAATTATGAAGGCAGGAAAGTCCCAAGATTTCTGTCTGTAAACTGGAGAATCAAAAAATCCACTGGTATAATTCAGTTGAGTTGAAAGGCCTAAGAACTAGAGGGGCAGTTGCTGGTATAAGTCTCCAAGTTTATTTTTAATTATTTTTTAATTCATTTTATTCATTGTCTTTATTTTATTTTATTTTAGGTTGACCAGAGAGAGAGAGAGAAGGAAAGTGAGAAAGCAAGTTGCCAGGTCCGGGACTCGAACCATGGTCAACCATGTGAAAGTCCAGCCGCCTTAACCACCATCCCACCTGCCAGCCCCAATTCTCCGAGTTTTAAGGCCCCCAAACTGGGAGCTCTAATATATGAGGGCACGAGAATATGGATGCCCCCAGCTAGAGAGAGAATTTGCCACCCTGTTCTGTTTACACTTCCGTCTCATTTCATCGTCTCGCGATGCCCACCCTCACTGGCAAGAGGAGGGGTCTTCGTTTTGTTTTCTTTTGTCATCTTTTCGCTCTTTCAGCATTCTGTACACTGACACAGAGGTAAAAGAAAGTGACTGAAATTTAAATGTCAAATACTTAATTTTTATAATTAAATCCACAGTTGTGTACATTATCTTCCTCACATGTCAGTTAAAAACTCACCAACTTATGAAACAGGACAAATCATATCACAAAAGAACCAAAACATTGGAAAGAATTTTATAAAAAACATATCCAGCTATGAAAACTAGCTTTCTCTTGGTGTCTTCACATCATTCTCTTCTGTGCACATAGGCACAACACGTAGTTTCTGCAGAGAAACTCAGCCATGCTTAGTCTTCCGTTGTCATTTACGTATTCTTCTGTTGCTCCAGGGCTATGTCCATGTAGCTGTCCTGGCAAGGCAGAACCCCTCAATAATCTACTCTGGAATTTAATTTTACCACCACTGGCTGTCGATGATTTGCTTCACCAGGGGTTTGCTTTTGCAGACTCATTTTAACATTTTTTTTAAAGAATTATTTTATTTAACTTTATTTATAATTATTATTTTCCAGTTTGATCAGAGAGAGACAGAGAAAGAGAGAGGGAAAGTGAGAAAACAAGCCACCAGGTCTGGGACTTGAACCACGTCGTCCATGTGGGAGTCCAGTACCTTTCACCACCACGTCACCTGCTTGTCCCTCCTTGTAATAATCTTGGGAGGCAGGAAACCTGAATTCTAATCCCAGCTCTACTACTTAAGTAGCTGTGTGACTCGGACAACTCATCCTTTCCTCTCTCATGGTCTGGGTTCCTCATGGCCAGGATCCAGAACCCTCCTAGCACTGCAGTAGGCTGGCCACTTCAAATGCTAATCTCTTTTGAAAATACTGTTTTACTGGCTACCTAGGCATCCCTTAGTCCAGTCCAGCTGATATATAAAATTAGCCATCACTGATATTCCCCTATGAAGTTGGACATTTGCACTCAGTGGTCACTAGTTGCAGAGAATCCCAGCCCTAACGCAGACCTGACCCAAGTGATCTTTCACAAGTGTCTGACCTTTCTGCCCGCTGTCCCATCTGTGTTATGTCTCACGTGGGCTGCCACGTCTGTTTCTTACCACAGGATGTGGGAGCTGACACAGCATGAGCTCAGAGGGCAGGTTGCCTTGACAAACGGCACCTGAGCTTTAAGGTGACCACTGTGTCAATCAGGCACTGAAGCCAACCCAGTGGACAGGGATAGGGGTGTCACATACATATACACTGACACTTACATCTGCATCCACTGTTTTTGTACCTGCCTGTATTTAAAAAATATTGTTTTTAACTTCACAAACAGGAATACAACAATGATCACAAAATAATAGGAATGGAAAAATTACTCAGTCCACTTTCCCACACACACACAGGTTGTGTTCCTCTCCCGAGGACACTTTCGTTTCCTCCTTTGGTTGCCTAACACCCTACAGGATCGTCGTCATGTAGCTTCGTAGTCTCAACCTTACTATGAGACTGACATTGCACTGTCAAAACTCTCACATTGGAGTAGTCGCTATTTGCAGAAACTTGAACCCAGACTTTACCATCTGGATCAAAATTCCAACACAGTTTACACGTGTGTGCTGGCAAAAACATTCAGATTTCGTGTTTCATGTGAATGCAGGGCAGAGCAGAGGTGCTCAGCTGTGCTCCAGCTGGGAAGGCACTGTGCGCCGTTTAAATGTGTGCGTTATCGCTAATGTCCATCCCATATTGTTAGCTGGAAGTGTCTTCTAAGAAAGGATCCTTAGCATGTCATTTCACTGTTTATGGACATTATCATGCATGTTTAATCCGGCACAGAAGGAGAATGTAAATTGTATCTGCTACTGTACAGTATCATGCACTGTACAAAATACACTCATAAGTGCTCATTCATTATTAAGTAGGTCGGTAATTTGTGCCTTAAACGCTTTGCGTTATGTAGAAAATACACGGTGAGTTGTTAAGAGGCAATTAAACTGTCTTTTACTGTTACCCGAGGGAATCGATGGGGATTTTTGGAAGGACCGGGAATACACTTCAATGAGTTCTATTCATAATAATGAAATATAAGCTCCCACTATCCAAAATCTTGCTAACCAGCTATTTTCAAGAATATATTCTATTTTGGGTATTAAGAAATGTCTATATTTATATGTGTCCCTTGGCTCTGAGCATATTAAGGTCAGGAACTATGAGATATTCATCTTTTTTAAAAATTATTTTATTCAACTTTATTTATTTATTTATTTTATTTGACCAGAGAGAGACAGAGTGAGAAAAAGAGAGTGGGAAAGTGAGAAATCAAGTTGCCTGGTCTGGAACTCGAACCATAGTCGACTATGTGGGAGTCCAGTGCCCTTAACCACCATGCCACCTGCCAGCCCCAGGTATTCATCTTATATGGCCCACACCTAACACAGTGCTTGGACTTTAGTTTGTTTAATTCATATTATTCTATGAATATATAAATGAATAGATATACCATATTTTATTCAAAATTACCTCTGTTCTTAAATAAGTATATATATGTATTATAGTTTTAAATATATACATAGTAGTGCAAGTTTATGGGGTGCAATGTGGGTTTTCCTTTTTTTAAAAAAAGAACTATGTATTTAATTTTATTTTTCATTTTTTTTTTTTTTTTTTTTTTTTTTAATTTGTTACAAGGCAAGTGCACTCACCAGAGGGGGCAGGAGGGAGACTTGGAAGAAAGTGAGAAAGCAAGCAGCCAGGTCCAGGAATCGAACCACAGTTGGCGACGTAGGAGTCCAGTGCCTTAACCACCATGCCATCTTCTGGCTTCAGTGGTTTTTCAAAATATGTATACATTGTATAATAATCAAATCAGGGCAATAAACACATCCATCACCTTACATGCTTATCATTACTGTGTGCTGTACACATTTGAGATCTACTCTATTCTGAAGTAAACATGGACTTGTCTCCTCCAATGCTCTACTGTGCTATCTAGAACTCTAGAACTCTTCCCACTTACCTAGCTACACTCTTGTACCTGTTAACCCAGTGCTCCCGGTTCCCCACTCCTTTCTAGCTTTCATTACCCACCATTATGCTCTCCTCTCGCATGTAATCAAATCCTTCAGCTTCTACTAATGAGTGAGAATATTTGGTATTCATCTCTCACTGCCTGGTTTATTTATCTTAGAGTTCTTCCAGGTTTATTCATGTTGCTTCTAACGACTACATTTTATCCTTTTTTATGGCAGAATAGTAATTCCAGTGTGGGGACCAGCAGTTGTAATGGCTATGTCGCTGGACTCCCATGTAGTTGACTGCAGTTCGAGTCCCAGACCTGGTGGCCTAAACTCACACTGGGCACGTGTGTGTACGTGCCCAAGATCCCAAGAGGAGAATGGAGGAGAAGGGATTGCAGTGTGGCCATCCCCCTGAGGGGATGATTTCTCACTTTCTGTCTCTCTCTGTCTTTCTGGTGAGCACACACGCCCTATAGCAAAAACCTCTCAATAAAATAAAATAATTACAGTGCGTATATATATACCACATTTTCTCTGTCCAGTCACTTGTTGAGCTCTCATGTTAGTGCCTGTCTTAGCTACTGGGAACCGTGCCGCAGTAAACGTGGGAGTGCAGAGATCTCTTCACCATACTGACTTCCCTTTCCCTGGGCACGTACTCAGTGGTAAGATTATTGGGTTGTAAGGGAGTTCTGGTTTTAGTTTTTCGAGGAACCTCTATACTGTGCGTCGGAGTGGCTGTACTAATTTCCATTCCCTTCAAAAGTGCTTAAGAGTTCCCTTTACTTCACAACCTCACCAGCACTTGCTATTCTCTGTGAAAAGCAGAGCAAAGGGATTTTGGCATGATTCACGAGGCTGCACTGAGGCACTGCATGAATGAGGTGGAAACTTCCTTCCTCCTCTGCTCTCCCAGGTCTGGCATCGAGTGGTAGAGTCTGGACTTGGGGGAACCTAGTTTCCTTCATAGAAAATGTATCACCTTTGTTTCTTTTATGCATGGGCAATTCAGGAAGCTAAATCCCCAGTGGGCTTATATTCTACTTACAAACAAAATAGCTCCTCCATTTCCTAGAGAGCTGTCTAGTTCCCATTTGAGAGCTGCTGGCCAGAGAGAAAGCAGGAACCAGAGAATAACCAGGAAGATGTCTGTGGTAGACCCTAGGGATTTGTGCCCCTCACATCCATACACTTGTGTAGTCCCTTCCTGCATTAATTCTGGGCTAGGCTCTATGAATTGCCATGGCCCATGGAATGTATCAGGCCTCCCAAGTCTGGAACTCCGCACCTTGTGCATAGTCCCAGAGATCTACTCCTACCTGCAAGAGACACATGGGCCAATGACAATCTGCATCAACATTCGGACAAGTGAGTGGGGCCCTCTTAGATCATCCAGCCCTGGTCAATCCACTAGGTAACTGTATCCACATAAGTAATCCCCAGTGAGACCAGCAGGAGAACTTCCCAGGTGAATCAGTGCAAACCTGACCCGCAGAATCCTGATGAAATATAATGCTTATAAGTTGTTTTTTTGTTTGTTTTTATAATGGAAATAGGTTGGGTTTTTTTGTTTTTGTTTTTGTTTTTGAGTGTACTCACCAGAAGCGACAGAGAGAGATGAAAAGTGAGAAATCACTTCCCTAGGAGAATGGCCATGCCTCAGTCCCTTCTCTTCCATTCTCCTCTGGGGATTTTGGGCAAGCTCACACACATACCCAGCATTATTTTCAAGCCGCTGGGTCCAAGACTTGAACCATGGTCAGCCACATGGAAGTCCAGTGCCTTCATTACCATCCCACCTGTTGGCCCCAGTGGTTATGTTAGGTCATCAGGTAAGTCATGACACACATTTGCATAAAAACATACATTATGATTTTCCCAAGAACCCAATAGTTTTAAGCCACTGAGTTTTGGGGTAGTTTACCATACAATAATTAACAAATACAGTGGTCACAACATCAAGTCCAGATGAGTAAGTAGGAATGTAAACAGGAGAGCGAAACAGCAGGACGAGTGGCTGAGAGGCTTAGAACTGGGACAGGGGCTGGGACCAGATGATTAGGGTTCATTCTTTGTAGTGTGCAGTTTACGGGTCTTGACAAGTGCATAATGCAACGTAGTCACGTTACATTACATACAGGGTCGTTCCATTGCCCCCAAATACCTCTCTTCTTCTCCTAGTCACCCTGTCCCAACTAAGCCCTCAGCAGCCACCAACTCTGCCTTGTCCCAAGTGTGATGTAGTTGGAATCCTGCAGGATGTAGCATTCTCAGATGGGCTTCTTTTACTTAGCAGTATGCATTCAGGTTGCTCCGTGTCTCTGGGGTTTGATAGCTCCCTTCTTTTACTCACTAGATAATACTCCATTGTCTGGATGTACTACAGTTGATCCTGTTCACCTACTGAATTTGCCTTTTATTTTTGATGTTCCTTTCACTTCAATTCCAAATCCTCCAAGGGAGTAGACAATGTCTTTAAATTCATCAAGTAACCTACAAGTCCTCTGTTCTTACCCTCGGATTATCATCTACAGTTCTCGTCTGAGTTGGTTGCCCACTGTTTAGCTATGTGGCAGTTTGTCCTATTGTCGTCCTGAGAGGTCCTTCGGCCTAATGTCTGAGTTACAGCTTTCGTTTATTGGATCTCATGTCTTTTTCTTTCTTGGTTTATTCCTTCATTTAATGGAATACATCCTTTAGTTATTTCCTCAGGAAGGATGTGTGAAAGATAATTTGTAAAAAAAAAAAAAAAACAGAAAGAAAGAAAAAGAAAGAAATTTAAAGCTTTGGCATGTCTACCCTTACAAATCAGACTTTTCCAGACTTAAATCCCAAGAGAACACTACTTAGACTGCTGGTAGCTTGGTGTAAGCATGCTAGTAAGAGATTCCTGAATGATTAGGAATCATTTATTACTTATTTATTTCTATCTTTTTTCTATTTTATTTCTATTCTAAAGTATTACTTAATTTATTTTATTTATTTATTTTAATTTGACCAGAGAGGGACAGAGAGAGAGAGTGAGAGAGAGAGAGAGAGAGAGAATAAAAGTGAGAAAGCAAGCTGCCAGGTCAGGGATTTAAATCGCGGTCAGCCATGTGGGAATCCTGTGCTCTTAACCACCATGCCACCTGCTGGCCCTAGGATTCTATTATTTCTTATATCTCTGGCCTCATTTTTGCTTTTGAGGAGCTTGAAAGCCACCTTGACGAAGAGCCCCATAACTCATCCTGTTGGAATTGGCTTAAATTGACCTCACTTCATTAGTTGCACGTCGGAAATGTTAACCTGTGGACAAAGTTATATATTAAAGCATAAGAATAGTCATGTTCATTTATTAGGATTTCTCTCCCCACATTTGGATTGAAACAAGTTCAGAATAATTAGAGCAAAGAGCATTTCTGGCAAATAAAACAGTTAATAGTTGGAAAGGTATGTCTTAGTGAAGACTGTTTATAAACACAGCTCTTGCTGCCAAGATCTTACAGTCTAATTAATTAGTACCACCCAGCCCTCCTTTCCCCTCTCACTGCTTTCACCTTCTCGCATTTGCACGAACGCACACACACACACGCGCACACCCCTCGTTCCCTTGCTTTCTCTTTTCCCCTTTAGCTCCGTCTGCACAAGTTCGTGCATGGAATTGGCTTGCCTTCTAGCTGTTTCATCCCCACACTCCATCAAAAAATATTTTCTGCATCTCTAATTTCATCAAGGTCTGCCTGACTGAGAATGTCAAAACCACTGGGCAGAAGTGTTTAATCCAAAGTTGGCTCTGCTGGTGATGACCAGCTGAGGAAACGACCTCAGGGTTTTTCCTAATTATTGGTTGGACATAAGTTTTCACTTTATGGAGTAGATTCACATCCTGCCCACCCCCAAGCCCCCCCTCTTTATTGTGCGGAGGCCTCCCACTGATTTCCAATAGCGCTCTCTGCACCCAGGAAAGACACATGGAGAAGAAGAGGTACCTGGCCACATGCAGGAGCTCAACCTTCAACAGAGGTTTTCCACAAGCCCAGAGTCGCTTCATGGTTTATCGGATGGGCAGATTCTGACCACTCTTATGTAAACCCCGTAAGCTAAGATTTGAGGGTTTGAGGTGGATACAAGCCTCAGAGAAGTCTGAGCAGCTCAGGGTGGAGCTGGGGACAGATCACAGGCCAGTCCCCGCTCAGCAGTCTGGTGGCGGCACGACATCAGGGAAGTCGGTTAACCCCTCCAAGCCTTGGTACCATCATATGTCAAGTGGGGATAATGCTCTTGCCCTCCCAAAGTTGTTGCAAAGATAAAAATCAAATGACTGAAGCCAGCCATGGTGGCACGGTGGGAATGCAGCACTCCACGGCACTGGGACCACCAGGGGAAGGCCTGGGTTCACGTTCTGTGTCACCCTGTACATGCCAGCCGTGCCTGCATGTGCCCACGGTCCTGGCGGGCTAAGGCTCGGGGTGGACCATGTGTGGGAAGATCCTGTAGGCGGTGCCTCCTTCTCTCTTTCTCTGTCTCTCTCATGAAAGAAAGAACCTCCAACATACCGTCAATATATGTGAGAGCACTTTATTACTGACAGGGTCCATGTCAATGTTACATATTATTAGCGGACCTCAGAGATAAGGATCAAAATTATATATATTTTCATTCCAATATTTTCCCCTTTGATCTAGTCCTCTTTTATATGAGGAATGATTTGTGGTTTAAAGCACTCTATAAATACAATGAAAGAAAGGATTCAGAATATAATTAGTAAGGAAGGAAGCTTTTGTTTTGCCGGGATGAAAACCCCCATGACTTGTCGGACGCGTACGCTCCATTCATAATCTCGTTCCGTGAGTTTCACTCACACTTGAGGACACACCCCGCTCCATGGCACGCTTAGTGACTGTGTGGGAATGATGGTGACAGAGCGCAGGTACCAGAGGTTGGCTAGGTGGGTGGCACAGATTCACATGTTGGCTGCCGTTGGCGTAAGTGCTCCAGAGACACTGGTAGAAACAGAAAGGAAACCCTGGAGCTGGTGGCTCTTCCATCTCTCCATTCCGGCCTGTCAACCTTTCTGCTCAGCGTGTACCCCAGGCTCAGGGTGTGAAAGCTTCTGTAAACCTGTAGCTGGTGAGGAAGACTGTCAAGGGCTGTCCATCATCTCATGACTCATCTGATGGGAAATGGCTGGGGGATCTTTCTAAAAGAAAGAAGGCTGGAATCTCTGAGGACTTCTTTACCACTTGGAAGAAAGCTATGGGAGAGTCTATTGTTTGTGCCACCTTCAAGAGGCTATTGCCCCCAGTTATTTAGTCAAACACTGGTCTAGATGTTGCTAGAAAGACATTTTGGAGGTGTGGTTAACACCTCCAGTGGGGTGGTTTAGAAACAGAAGATTACCCTCTGTGAAATGAATGGCTTCATCCAGTCAGTTGAAGAGCTTTCAGGCAAAACTAGGTTTCCAGGAGAAGAAATCCCATCTCCAGACTGCAGCAGCAATTCTTGCCCGAGTTTCCAGCCTTTCAGCTGACCCTACAGACTTCAGCTGTGTCAGTCCACACTTTACTTCTGTAAACCTACCTGTCCGTCTGCCTGTCTGTGTCTCTTCCTGGTTCTGCTTCTCTGGAGCACTCTGGCTGAGAGAGTTACTCTCTATACTGAGATTACCTTTCTTGTTGAGTCCATTAGAACGCTCAGAAATCCAGCCTGCAAAGTATTTTCTTCTGGTGAGGAAAATCAGTTGCATTACTGGACCACAACCCATGTGAATTAATCCCAAATTATAACCCAATTCTGATTGTCTTGAAACTTACTAAACTTTGGTAAAAATGCAGTATCTGTTTTTAAAACAGTCTATCAATTTTACCTTATCAAGCTAGGAGTTAAAAACCTCAAGCCCTGGACCTGGTGGCTTGCTTTCTCATTTCTCTCTCTCTCTTTCTCTCTCTCTCTCTCTCTCACTCTGTCCCTCTCTGGTCAAATAGAATAAATAAATAAATACAAAGTTCAATAAACTAATTCTTAAAAAAAAGAACAACTTCTGCATTCTAATCATGTATTGGCCTTGGTTCTCGTAACCGTCCTGTCCAGTTATTCCCTGAAACAGGCCCCTGTTTGAATACATGCCCATCATTACGGTTTCTCAGTGTATCACCAACATGGCTGTTGTCGCAGGGTGCTGAAGCTATGGGACTCAAGTCATAAAATTGATGCGGCAATGAACTTGTCTTTCCTGTGACGCCAAACTTGAAAAAATGGTCACCTCGTCATAACCGATTCCGAGGAGTGGAAAATTGCTCCCTGTTGAAGTGGCTATGTTTATCTCAGGCCAGGCCTGACGTCGTCCACGTGTTCTCTAGACACTTTAACTCTGTGAATCACAGTGCTGCCAGCCCTACCATGGCCATTCCCAGGCAGGCTGGGTTCGTGATTTACCAGGCTTCAGCGTGAAGCAGTTCCCGTGGGGTTAAGTGTGAGCCTCTTCAATCGTCCGTGACTGCGTTCCATGTACACATATCGATCCCCTCTCTAATTCCCAGAGCTGGTGCCCTGCCCTTCTGTCTGGCTTGGGCAGAGCCCCTGAGGGGTGGAGAGAACCTGGCGCCACGGAGCAGACATCTCTTAATGGTAATCCTCCAGCGAGTCTTGGCCTCCAAAGAGACCATGAGCATGGTCTTGTTGATGAGGAATGTAGTCACGGTCACACAAAAAAAGTCCCCAGTCTTTGCCTCAGGACCCCATGCATGGCCCATCATCCCTGCTACAGAAAGAAACTGGACAGGACCTCCCCTCAGGAGCCTGTCAGCCCTTGTCAGTAATCAGCCCAGGGGCTACTCAGAATGACTGGAGGCACTCACTTCACCCCCTACCAACTGCACTGCCCGCTCTAAGCCCCTGCCACCTGGGGAGCCCCACACCAGGGCAGGGCAATCAAGCCTGGCTTCTGCCTTCCGTGCAAAGCTTGCCATCAGCCATGCTTCTGAAATATTTATATCCATACGTGCAGGGCTGACTCTTGCTTTCTACCAACAGAAACCAGAGTGTGTGGGGATTGGGACCGGGTGTGGTTCGGGAGGGTCCCCTCATCCCTGCTAGCACACCTACAGCAATGGTTCACTTACCAAAATCGCCATAAAGTTGGCCATTGTCAGAAATCCAGGCATTGGAAGAAATCAACATCAGAGAATCGCATAGTTTCCTTCTCCTTTATATTTGGAGATTTAATCTTATTCATGCACTGGGGAAAAAGTCAGAAGGCTGCCCCTGTGGGATGCCCCTCTGGAAACTCCGGAGCAGGGTAGGGCATGAACACAGTGTATGCGTGTATTTCCAAAGACGGTTGAGGTGACATTGCAGGGCTTTCATGGCTACCAGTTCTCTTCTGAAGATCTGTTTGAAAACTTGATGATTGGGAAAAATATGTATA